>NW_018405627.1:1185400-1268812 GCF_002113885.1 Mizuhopecten yessoensis
GGGGGGGGTGATGTATCACGATATATTGCAATACAAGAGTAATGTTTTGTGATACGTATATCTCAAAATAATTTCAATGGGAAAATGTGCTCAATTTAGAAAGAAATTTGTTGTCGGAATGTTATCAAACTAAATCATATATCAAATGCACACCGGCCGATATCACAATGAAACGGAGCAGGCACAAATAAATGAACGCAGAGTAAAATGTATCAAGTGTGGAGTAAATGAGTGAAAGTGCTTCGAAAATTAACCTAGACTTAGGTCTTTAATTCAGTTTACTTAATAATTCGTGACATAAATTACGGACAGAGACGACAACCCCGATTTTCGGATGGGGGTCTATATCAAAGGTCTCCTAAGATCATCCTATAAGATGCACATGGTCAAAACTGATAATTAGTGTACATATCTGTGAAAACTCGCTCCTGTTACAAAAGCGACATTTAGTTTTTGTTTTACATATTACTTGATGACTGTATTATATAACGAAAGTATTACATGTAGCGTGCATTAACAATAGTATATTAGCAACCTCAACGTCTCCTTTTTACTACACTCTACATATTCTATACTTCGATTTGACTACGATATGGTTTTATCTGGCATGGTTATATCCGGGTAAAAGTCATCAAATTTATACTTTTATGTTTATGGCTATTACGTTTCATTATGCTGTAACAATAATAATAAAAAAACAGTAATAGATACGCACACCCAAAGAAAGACATTATTTAATACAAATAAAGTTACATTTGCTCAAATAAAGGCAAAAGGTCATGTGCTCATGTATTCTACTTTCTGTTCAAATATCATCATATTGTAGTCAAATTATTTGATTTTAAAAGTAGACATACATGTTGTTCTGTGTCCCAAAATCTCGTACTGTGACCTACGGAAACAGAAGCTTTGGGAGGGTTTCGGCTACGTTGTGGAATAGCTTACCATCTGCTATTAGAAAGTCAAATACCCTGGCAAAGTTCAAGAGGGACATCAAAATTCACCACTTCACGTCTGCATTTTAGAATCTTTGCAAAGACGTCATGTAAATACCACCCTTTTATTTGTTCAATTATGTGCACATTGCTTGCTTAAAGGTATAAAAGTGATTGTAAGCGTTTGGGTTTTTTCTTCACAATTATAACCATTACTATTATCCATATGTTGTAGAGCGCTTTAGAGTAATTTTACAAATTACATGTTTATAGGTCGCTATATAAATGTTGTATATTATTATTAATACTTTCCTTGCCCTGTTAATAATAATAATAATATACAACATTTGATATAGCGCCCTATCTAGCTAACATAAACCACTCTAAAGCGCTTTACAGTACATAAATATACAGTTAGCATACACATTAATCAATACAATTTTTGAGGAATTCGCAGGAGCTAACTACTAGTCCTATGCCACCTCGCTAATATCTCCCTATGTGTGTATGCCTGCGTGTGCGCTGGAGATGTAATGTGTTCTGTTTGTAGTGGGACCGTGCTTCCAACGGTTGACCCTGGCTGGTTGGTCCTTTCAAGTACAAACATTCAATATTCAATATTTATTTTGAGATGCGATACATTTTGATGTGATGTTTGACAATAGGTATAGGAGTATTTGGTTAACTTAGTTCAAGTGCTACAAGAAAAAATATATACTAACTGGCATAACTCATGAATGCAAATCAGTTTTTATTTAATTTTAGAAATATTTAATACTTTTCAATGAAGTAAACTATAAAAATTGAACAACAATCCAATACTCTTTTAACTTAAAATTCAAAAGTTTTGTCCTGTTTTTCCTCTTTATTGGTGGTGCTTACTCTCAAGATGAGAAAGGCAGACCAGTTTCTTGTCTTAGCTTCCTAATAACAGCATCTTGTTAGTGAATATGTTTTTGTTAATTCTAAGTATACATTAATGCGTGCCAATCAGCTTTCATTTTACATGTACATTTAAACAAATGTAAGCTTGGACATTTCATATGATTCACTACAAAACTGGCTGTATTATTGCAAAAAGATACACCAGGTTTATTCATATGTTATACATTTTCTATTCCAGAATGGACCTTATATTGAAAAATGTATGTCATTATAATAGGATTTACCAGGTAGATATTACTTGATAGTGGTTCAGCCATATAGTTTAATCCGTGTTTATTTCAGAAAATGTACACTGCTTGTTATATACAAATAAGTGATCAACGCGGAAACAAGTTCCAAGTATTTGTACGAATCTAACTTCAGTGATACCTCCAGTTTTCCAGCTATGAAATAAATACAATATACTGTACTTTACACTGCGATGATATAAAACGTGTATTTTTCATCATAAGCCAGAGCATCGTTCTGGCCGGAACTCTTCAGTGTTCTTCACTGATGAAATCGATGATTTGAAATAAAATGTTTATGAAGGAATAGTGGGTTTTGACGTGCAAACTTGAAAAATGGCACACTTGTAGACATCCTCCATATCCAGGGGTTACGCTCACTTTCGCTCTCTACACCCCTGGAATATGTCATAGTAAAATCGAAGGCTCAATGTGCAGCACCTTGTGGATGAGACGAGAAGAGTAGTTAGGTCCTTTGATGTACATCAAAAGAATCTCGCGGTCGCGTAACGGTAAATAATTACCGGCTTTGAAGTCGGGCGTCGCTCATTTGCAATCTTCAAACGACGAGTATTAGCCTAGTGATTGGTCAGGTTTTTTTTTACCTGACACCAATCAAATTGCTAGCAGTCTGCCTTCAATTTTGCTATGACATATTCCAGGGGTGTAGAGAGCGATAGTGAGCGTAACCCCTGGATGTCGAGGATGGCATATAGATGATGACGATAAAACGATTATCATCATCAGGTCATGATTTCTATTCTGCTGCTGCATACAAGTCCTGATTGAACATTTTCTATGGTTGGTGTTTGATTCGGTCAAGGCGTCTGTCCAAGTGTTCCAGGATCGTAACCTTGCTCCTGTTACTAAAGCTAGTTATTGTACTGCAACAGTCAGCTTTTTTTTTCTTCCTTACGCAGACATGAGGTGGGCAAGTGGTTATTCCGTTATGCCTTTAGTAAGGGGCTCAGTGGAATATGACTTCGGTGGTTGAATCGTTGGTGCGGACACCTTATGAGCCTAAAGGGTCTACTTAACTGAATTGCTTACATTCAAGGCTGTATCGTGTCTACCTTATAGCCTTGGCTTCTGGAGATAGGAGAGTGATCGATGGTTTGTCGTCTCATCCCTCATGTTGTCGCTGGTTTAAGAACTATGCTTCAGTTACGCATGTACATGTACCATAATATTTATAACTGATCCAGCATTTTAAGCTAAAAATCAGGTTCCGGTGCTCCAAACGATTTGGAGCAAGTTTTACTTAAGTATAGCTATGAAAACACACAATATTAATAATAATAATAATAATAATATACAACATTTGATATAGCGCCCCATCTAGCTAACATACACCACTCTACAGCGCTTTACAGTACAATCAATACATTTTTTGAGGAATATTCTCAAATGTTTTCTAATCGTTTGCGACTTTGCGTATTTGACATCTGTCGAATAAAAACTTAGTCAGAATCTAAAAAAAATGTCGTCACAGCAAATAAATCGATTTCGGTATCAAAGTGCTTTAGGTTTTAATTATGTAAATAATTATTTAATAAAACAATTATTAATCGCATGGTGTTTTTTTTTATATATTTTTTTTGGGGGGGGGGGGGGGTATTGATGTCACTTGTAACGTCAATAAAACACACACTTTGGACATAGGCATACATGCGGAATAAATGCATTATGCACTGTTGTAATTTAATTCCTCGAACATTTCACAATGATATTTAGAGTTAAAATTAACAAGAAAAAAGAACTATAATGTATGGAGTATTAGTCAACGTTGTTCACAAACACGTCATACATATCAGGTCATACAACAAATTGGTAGTTTGTACGTTGTAGGGGACAACTATATACTTTGGACTGTGCGATAAATAATTGCTGCTGTGTTGGATAGACTATCTTTATAAAATATCAGAGAAATAAGGCCACACATGCTTACTCGCTCAATATTAACATAACAAATGTTAATATGATGTAATTCACTGAAAGTATTCTCGGAAAAAAACCTGATACTCATTTACGCTGTTATGTATTATCATACGATATTCGGATCCATCGTGATATCACGTTGACCTCGATTCAAAGTTTTGTCAGCTTAGCTGTATATTTCGTAAACCTTAACGCCAAGAGATATATTTTGAAAATTAATACAGTCATAGCTTGACAAAGGGACCAGTCGGTCTTGAAACGTTGCGACATGTTTAATACGCACATTGTTTTTGTAGAAAGTAAAATTTTATATTTTATAAATGTAAGTTGACAAATCATTAGATACTTTCATTTCCGAAAAAAGCTGGTCAACACTTGTTAGCTTGACGAAAATAAGTTTAACATAAAATATACATGCATGTTGTTATCAAAAATATTTTGATTTAATATAAAAACCGCTCGTTTGAGATTTAAATAAATGTCATTAAGACAAAATATGCAAATCTGTAAAAACTATGACAAAAAATTAATGAATTGAAATTTGAAAATTGAATTGAGCTGACGATGGGTTTGAACAATCAGACCAGGATTCACTTCGATATCTGCATAGAATTCTACTGGACATGACATTTTGTTGTTTACGATTAATCTTTTCCTTTGTTGTCATTCAACAGACTGTTGTCGTACATAATGCCATCAGACGCTATTCGAATCGATGATAAACAATTAGTCTGATCAGCACACATAAGAGTAAAAAAAAGAAAAAATGTAATATAAAAAAAACATGAAATATGTAATTTCCATTTTGTAATTTACAAATAAAGTTTTAACGTTACTTGTCAGTAATACAAGTAAAAATGTCAAAAAATTAGTACGTTGTAAATAAAGTTTAAACGTTTAGCATAATTTCGACCATATCTTATTGTATTCAATTTTGTACACTTGTCATAAGATTTCTGGAAGCACCGCGAAAAAAAATGTGTTCTGAGTCCCTATCATGGGTTCATTCACGAAGAGAAAGTAACTGGTAATCTACAGATGGCAAAAACGTGCTTTCACAGAAATACCCCAGATGTGCGAAACTGGTGATATGAAACGCCATCAGTGACGATTTACTAACAGTTACCAATTGTATACAATTCAGACAGTGTGTATGAGGTAGATCAGGCTATATCATAGATCATAGTATATTTGATGCATGGTACCTCTTTCTAACATTTACCATTCTTAACCGTTTACCCCAAGCTTAAAAGTCATGAAAAGGTCATGATATTTTGAAAAGAATTTTCTTGAAATGCCATTCAACATTAGAACGATTCGGCCTGAAATACCACGTACTATGACTAGTCCCGTGCTATAAGCTTAGAAGGTCATGATATTTTGGTTATCAGGCGTTTAAATGTCAGTATTTTTGTAGGTCTTATAAATAGAAAGGGCGAAAATACTCACCACTTTGACCAGTGCGAGTGGAACTGGTCTACGGTGATAAAATTCTATCCCGAGTGAAAATCAGGAAATTAGTGTTAGCATTCCTTGGATTTAACGTCTTTTGGATTTTTTTCCTCGAAAGTTTCATTGACTTCAAGGTCATTATTCCTTCATTAGCCTCTGTTTAATGGCATTTCCTTAAAGAATAACATACAGAGTGTTAATATTATCGTCAATGTAAGGAATATAAAGGTGTTTTTTTGAATCACCTATCTTAAAAATAATTATATTATAACAATGTTGACGCTCTTGTACATAAAAATAAAATGAATATTATATGAAATAATCTAAACTTCGTTCCATATTAAATATTTTGTATTTTTAAATTTACTTCACAATCATGACATGTATTCAGAGGGAACACTGCATCTGATTGTTATTTCCTACAAAATGGCATAAAACATTCAAAACGTAAATCGCTAAGAGATCCATATATTAATACTTTAAAAAAACATTATAAATAATTTAAATAATGGTTTGATAATTTTTGTTTATTTAATGTTTGATTACATTTTGTGGATTACGTCATCAATGTTTTCGGATTACGTCACACATCTGGATTTAAAATGTACGAGTGATTTAAAAATTCGAAGGATAGTATCACCTTAATGTTCCAAACGGAAAAAACTAAGTGAAATTAACAGAAAAAAAGGAAAGTCAACCAGAATGTCATGTGAGTTGAAATGTTGGGATACGAATTTCTCCCGATGGAACATGGATTAACATAAGTGGATCTTTCGGGACGGGATTAAAATGTGATTTTACGGTTTGACGTAAAACGACCCGCCATTGTGATGATAAAACTGGAAGTGTCCTATCAAAAGGGACAAGTGAACACAGCGATCATCCCACGGCCTACTACACGTATGTACTATACATATTCATGAACGTCGAACCAGCCAGCGGTACCTTGTACATATTTTCTATAAATATACATGTGTTTTTAAAGCCGTGCTATGCTTTATAACAGGTCCTGTTTATCAAACCATCCCCATTCCAGGCTGGACTGTAAGAAACCACTGGGCTGTTAAATATTGTCATACATAACACTGTTTCTGGACTGTATGAGATGGAAAGCTGAAGTTAAGATTATATGCCAACGTTTATTTCAGATATTGAACGTTTTTGAACAAATATAAACACAAATATGATATTGTAACCTTCCTCAGTTGCTTCTAACCTGGTGTAAAAATGATCTTGTCATTGTAGTACTGTATTGATATGATTTGACGGACTTAATATCACGGTGTAAGCTACCGTTGTTCAAAGTATGATAAGCTTGACATCTCATAACTGCAAATTTTCATTATCTGTTATTTTATTTAAATTGTATCTTAAAAAATGCATATATTTTTTTCTGATGATTTTTATGAATTTTATAATTTTGTTTAAGATTTAATTTTGAAAAACAAAACACTAACTGAAAATTTGCTTCTCAGAAAGCTAACCAGGCTTTCACTATTTTAGGATTCAGTGTAATGAATCATTGTATCAAATTGTCTAAACAACTGTAAATTACATCGTTTTCGAGAGACTTTTTTTCGCGTTAATTAATCAAATTCGTGAAGTAAAACTTTTCATGGATATTAAATTCACAAACAATTAATAAGTTTATTTATATATAAATCTAATGTGCAGGTAAAACCCTCCAAATTAAATCATTTGAAGAGCGACCGTAGCCACGCGCAAAAATTAAATGTTTTGCAGTAGTTTGATACTTAACTGTGATCTTTATGTAAAAATCCAACACTGACATACATTTTATCTCAACACAATTGCAATGTTAAACATATTTTAAAGTCGATATAAACATATCATACTACATGTATGTGTACTCAAACTTTGTCCTTCTTTCTCAGCTCAAATCACTAAATTTTAAAACTTTAAGATGTGGTTTAGTTTGTTTTGGTCCCTTTAAAATAATTATATTTTAAATTTCGTTTTGTAAAAGAACGAAATAAAAAAAAAACTATAAAAAGGATGTGTTTCCGGGTACTTAAAACACGTTAGACTGTACAATAAAAACAAACACCGTGTCAGCCATATTAAGTGAAACGAACAAGACTATATGTTAAAAAACTAACTCAAAATATGCAAATGACAGTGAATTGACTACTGAGTACATGTGTGTTATCACGTTACAAATCTGCGGAAAGCATGAGAACCTGTACTTGTTCCTTCACCCCAAACGTTTGTTGTAACATCATTGCTCATTTGTAGAGGCTTGGCCAATGAAAAGACGTGTTCTATGGAAACCTATTAAATAAAACAAATCCTCGTATTGGATGTTCCTCTGTACGACGTGTTTATTTTATCTCCATTAAATGAAAGGGAAATTATATCTTCTACATTTATAGACAGACAATATTTAGAGGCGGACTATGCTGCTACAGTGTATAAAATTTACTCAATATGTGTCAGATACATATATACATGGATATGCTTATTTTAAAATTGGACGGAGTGCTGTTAAAATGATTAAATAAAAAATAAAAAAAGGAAAGTATGTATGTGAATTGCTGTAAATTCATATATACAATAAATACAGAATAAAGAATAAAATACATAAACACCTCTCTTTTTAAGTTTTTATTATATTTCGAAGTAAATCATCCATATTCAATGTCAACTATATATAGAATTCATCCAGAGGAATGGCGATCAGCTAAAGTATATAATCATGTTGTCGCATTGCAGTATTCAAAGAACTTCAACTGAACTATTATTCCGCTAATCAACACGTTAAGGTTGGGAGTACATTAATCAACAACAGTTTCATGATAGTATTCAGTATGATTGTTGGGACTTCCTGACAAGTCTAGTATATTAAGAGTGCTTTAGTGTACTATTGTGTTTTTACAAATTCTTAAGATGCCCTTCTAATTGCTCGCTTAACCTTAGTCGTTCTTCGGTCATATGTCAGCATTTTTGTCTGTAATGTCTGTACTCGGATACAACCCACATACCGCTTACAATGGTGGCAATCTGTAAACATTTATTTTGTTCAGATATCCCGATGTCGTGTTGATTAGAGCATATACATGTAGCTGTCTATTTGTATTTATTTAAGGGTAGTCAGATGTTGTGTTTGGTTTAATACATTAACTTTGTCTGTTTTATTCGGTGTAGAAAGCCTTAAGATGTGTTTAACAATATATAGCGGAGGTCTATTTGTGCTCATCCATATGAATTGTTTAATACACTCGACAGTCTGTTTAAATTTAGTTAACTTGTTTAACTCGAAAAACTCCAAAGTCAATTTTATTATCTTATCTACTATAGTATTTGCATCTTTGGTATTGCTAACACAAAAATCTCAACAAATTATATCAGAAGTATTTATTTTAAGAAAAATAATGTTCGAAAATGATATGTAACAATGAGTACATATTTTGAGTATTTGCATGTTCGTTCAAAATCAAAACAACATGCTTTGTTTATATAAACAATTGCTGTTTCTGGATAATTCTGTTTAAACAGAATGTCGAGTCAGTATTTATTTATGGGCTTTATTTACACAGGTGCCAAAGCTAGTTTTTAACATACCAGATGACCGTTCATTGCTAGTAATATGTATTGTTCTGGACCAACATTAGCAATTTGTCCGCATGTGAAATTTAAGTACAATTGTTTCTTTTGAATATCCCGAGTTAATCCCAAAGTAGTGCAGTCATTTCACATCTCTGTCCAGTTCGCTTGGTACGTCAGGACTAGATAGTTATTGAGTTCATCAATTAATTATGATTTTCATTTATGTCTGATATATCTTCAGGAAAGGAAAGGACTTTATCTAATACAAAAATAAAATATTTTATAAACAAAACAATTTGCATAGACAGCGATGCATGTCAATATGCAGTTTTTCAATGTAGTGCAATGCTATGGCATTTGTATGAACATCAACATCATCTGCATAAACGATTACTTATCTTGTGGGGTTTTTTCGAATTATAATCGTCAATGAATGTGTAATGATGTTTTGACAAAGAATCGCGCAGCAGGTGTTAACATCTAAGAAAAATGATTTTCAAAGCAGATCTGTTACATAATGTATGAACATTCTGAAGTTTCTGTTTTGATGATTGGTTATACTGTAAAAGCACTGTTTGTGTACGTCAGAAAGTGATGGGGATACTGCTGCTAGACCATCAGACCATAATATCGAGTCTACAAACAATGCATTCAATTTAACTCAAAGATAACATGTGTATAAATGCACCGTATGTTTGAACTGAATATTTTATAAAAATGAAATGTGCAATATCAACTGGGAGATAAATGTCAACACACCATTATTGTGGCACTCCAATAGATAAATATGTTGCAATTTTCATTATTATTGTTATCACCCATCAAGTACTGGTGATCACGACATTTCCCTCGAGGACACCAAACACAGACATATTATTGTTCCTCAGAATGCTAATAACAAAATGGATACTTGGTTATTTGATCTCATGTTGATACAAGTAGTTTTCCATTTCTAGTATCCCTATTGACATTTTAGGTATGATGCTCGGGGAAATGACACATTTCTGTCCACAATTCGAGAACGTGGCGTTGACTTAGATTGACATGGTGGGTGGTGTCAATGAAGCAGAAAACGTTTACCCCTACGGAACCCCTGGTCTTATTCTCCTTGTTTATTTTGAAAGCTGTCTGTGTAAATTGTTCATTGGTTCATATTATGCCGTAGTTTCATCGGTTTTGAATTCGAATTACAGTTTTGTTGATACTTTGGTATTTTTGTTTTTAAATTGTATATGTTCACCTTTCACAGTTCAGTGGACAGTAGAAGGACGTATAATGTAAAGGTACATTTCCGCTGCTTTTCCTTTATCTATCTTCTTGTATTAGCTCGTGTGACTGTCTATTTGTATCATTATTGAGTTTGATTTGTCGTTGTTTTCTGGCGCTGTGGTTCTTTGTACTGTTATATATAAAACCTCCGGTAGAAGGAAAACATAAAACTTTCTGTTCCACGAAATAAATTTCTTCTTAACTCATATATATCTATAAAAAAAAGTTGGTTATAACCTTGATGTTTTGCATGTACTTAATCAATTATGATAAATTTGACATCGGCATGTAATACGAAAGATTCGCTAAAGGTTTAAGTGTTTACACAATACATCTCCAGCACACACGCAGGCATATACACATAGGGAGATATTAGCCAGGTGGCATAAGACTAGTAATTAGCGCCTGATAAGGCAGCTCCTGCGCATTCCTCAAAATTGTTATAATTGATGTATATATATATGCTAATTGTATTAACTATATACCCATGTACTGTAAAGCGCTTTAGAGTGGCTTATGTTAGCTAGATAGGGCGCTATATCTATGTACTGTGAAACGCTTTAGAGTGGCCTATGTTAGCTAGATAGGGCGCTATATCAAATGCTGTATATTTATTTACATTTTGATATGGAGAAAATAATTAATCCGTGTTGAAACACAAGTTAAGCCTAGTATGGAAAAGTCTTATTTAATATGTACAAATTGCGCTTAAGGAGAGTATAATTTGTTCGACTCGTCGCTAACTTGTGTGTCTTATCTCAACATGTCCTCTTCGTCGTTTTGGTTTGCTAACTGTACAAATAACGCACGTATAGTGGGGAGATTCGACTGTATTGCATACTTATTATATTATCTATGTGTATCTCTTGTGTTCATTTTTCTAACCGATATTTCATATCAAGATTACATATACATTTTGCATTATAACAATTGGGACATAATGCAAAATTAAAATACATAATTGTTATTTCTTTGATACATTGTATATTGTTTTTTCTTCTAAAAACAATAATGCATGATACTAGTCGAAAAGATCACCCATACAATTTTTTTTTCTACAATATGAAAATTTACAATATTTAAACTATAATAACTGTTTAAGGTAACTCAATATATAATTGTAATGAAACATATCGACATGAAAAAGAACAAATAAAATAAATGGAAAACTGACATTTTTGTAGTTAAGTAACCAATGGCTCAATCCTTGAATTGACCTGTTGACTCGGGAATGAATTGATTAATATTGGGTGAACCAATGCGATTCATGTTAAACACTTAATGCTATTATAGTACAAAACGTAGAATATCCTAGCAGTATTTACAACCTTTGAATATCCCGAACTATCTATCTAGCATTGATAAAATAATATGGAGCGATACTAGGTCAAGTTTTTAAATAAAATATTCTAATAAAAGTTTACATCCACAAGCTTGTATTGTAGTTGATAATAGTTGTCTCAACATATATGCTGTTATAATTAAGTGCTGTAGGACTTGTCTCCCCTAGAACATTGGCTGTGTTGAGTTATTCGTCAAGTTATGCTTTTTTCATTTGACATATTTTTTAATACAAATCCAAT
Organism: Mizuhopecten yessoensis; assembly: GCF_002113885.1. Lineage (NCBI taxonomy): Eukaryota > Metazoa > Mollusca > Bivalvia > Pectinida > Pectinidae > Mizuhopecten > Mizuhopecten yessoensis. The sequence goes on from NW_018405627.1 coordinate 1,197,317, forward strand.
TTTAGATGTAATCTTTAATATCTGGTATAGTCGTGTTGAGTGCCCTACAAATTATTGTATCGTTTTTTATGTTATCACATTTTGTACATCGCAAACGAAATATTCAACAGGATTTTTTCACATTTCCCTTGTCAGTAGTATGAAGTCATTGAGAAATAGACGTGAATGAAATTGAAAATGAAAATATTTTCTACTAAACAGAGCTAATATGTTATAATTGTAGCAACAGAATGCGTCAATGGTCGTAGATGATTTAAAGATTAGTACGTGTTTTCGTTGTTTACTGCAGTGAAATGAGGTGCACATTCTCCAAATCGGTACAACTCTACAAACTTTATATTGTTTAACACGCCGCTAATACAAATCCCTGTTTGATATAAATCAGGAAACAATTTTTAGATACAGAAACATGATATGGAATCAAGCGGAGAGATTACCTTAGTCAATCTCCCTCAGACAGGACGTAAAGTAACGCTATCACAATTGGTACAATTTTGACAATTTTTTCAGTGATATGTGAAAATTCAGATCTTGTATCTGGAATGTTTCTTGATTCATGACAAAGGCTAGCCATGGTGGTTCATATTCAGGAAAAGTTAAGATTGTAAGTAATCTGTTTTTAAAAGTAGAAGGCTAAACTCGAAATGAGCATCTATAGTACATACCCAAATTGATTCACCATATCACAAGCTATGAAACTTGTTTTTATTTCTACTAGTTGGTGTGCCGATTGCAACAAAAATAAAAAACCATACTGAACTACAATTGTATATATATACAACCTTTTTATATTATCTGGTTATAGGGACCAGACATCAGCATTCAAACATGCTATATTTAAGCCGTTCTAAATCCTACAAAACATTGTCGACGTACGTCATTTGTTTTTCTTCTAGTTTTCTGACATGTTTACTTTGAAGTCATCATATACTCTTAAAATGCGTCTGAAAATAAAACTATATGGTGGAAAAGCTGATAAATATCTCTATTGTTATACATGTAACGTCAGAGGAAAATACACAAATATAATTTTAAGGTACTATTAGAACCATTTTCTGATTGTGTACTAATTTCGGTAGCGTGACGTTAAGTTTCAATATTGGGCATCACGTTAAGATTTTTTAAGAATTATAACCATGATTTTAAAACTAACTGTAAAGAAAACTGTGATTAACTGAAATCGTTAAAAGGCTTGAAGATAGAATGGAGAATGGCCATGCATCTCAAAAAACAGTATATTGATATACAAATTTTGTTCACATTAACAAGTATGATTTAAGGCATGTGAAACATATATCAGTGAAAACACTGATAGAGTCCCTAGAAAAAAAATAACTGTCTTTCTACGGAAAAGAAAGATAGCAGAAATTTCCAATGTGGTGCGTATGTGTTTAAGGCGAATTAGGGACAGAGGGTCATCGTAGAGGTGATATCTAACTAAGAAGTGGAAATTTGTTTCATTTTTTAAGAGAAATGCACACAGACAGCTAACTATCCAGTCTTTTGAATTCAAAACATATTTAGAAATCGGCATACCGTTGTTATGCCTAATATGGCAGATTTGTTACATTTTCCCACAGAGGAAAAGACAATTTGATTGGTGGTAATTATATGAGTTTGGGGTTGTGCAACGATGTATCTGCATTAAGATTGGAAGGTAAATAATTTTAGCATGCACGAAGTATTTTTTTATGATTTCCAAAGCAGACAAACCAAATTATGTGAAATAGGCAACATGGACGGGTTTTGATTGACAGATAGACAATGTACTTAACAGCTGTGTTCATGAGTTGACAAGTTCATGACACGAACTAGTTTTACATAATTCATTCGGTCACATATAGAAATGGTTAACACGTTGTTGTCAGGTCGGAATGAAATTAGCAGTCCTGCAAAGGGACTAACTGGTCTGAATATCTTACATAATGTATTACATTGTTTAACATTAAATGTAATTAAGAAAACTAAAAGAAAAAACGGGGTGCTGGTCATTAGATATCCAATTTTTCGTGTGCAGTTTTGCGGCTCTGCGTTTTAGTATAATAATACATGGAAAAAGGCAGAAACGGAAAGCTATTGTTTTTACTCATTTGCTTTAGATAATTATATATGTCTAAACAGATTTTTGCCGATAAAACGTTGCCAGATATGTATAATTATTTTATGTAACCCTAAAATACAGTGTACATAATAGTTCTATGTTTTGCATTAAATTCAATTATTTGACATATACATGTACAACAATTTAAATCTAAATAATAAAATTAGAAATGAGATAAGTGGATATATAGTTATTAGCAAACACATATTCGAACCTATTTGTTGTAAAACACTGTTTGTGCAATTATTATTAAAATCTTAACAGAATTCAAAAATCATCCACATAGAACTGTTTTTAATAATCAATAATACTTAGTGTTTAGGTTTTTTCCACTGTTTTTATCAATAAAAATAATAAATTTTATTTAAATTTAAATTTTAATTAGTATTTTGTTTTCATGATGATGTTTTTATCAATAAAAGTACTAAATACTAAATATTACTCATAAAACAAATCTCATGATTGTACTTATAATTATACATGTATGTAACATGAAGGTTATTTCTAATGTTCGCTAAGGATCCTTACCAAACCACTTTGTTTCTGATGTTGTATATTGTTTTTACCTTGAGGCATTGCGATATCATTTAAGATAATGTATACAGATAGTATTTATTCTTTGATGATAACAATTGAGTTTAAAATCATACTTGAACCATTTTCTTTTATCTTCTGCTTTGCGCCAACAGGTGTCTGTAACTTCAAAAGTTAATATGCATCAATTACTGTGTCTTTGTTTTTTATAAATCAAAATGAAATATTCTTTTGAGCTATGTTGACATATTGTGATAGCAAGGTCGCCCACAAGGAGATTAATATATGGGAATATCCGGTGTATTTTAACATGACACAGAATTACCTGGTTGGCGATCTATGTGATTTTTATGTTAATATATAGTTGATGCTTCCGGTAGCCGTCCGATTAAATTGAAGAATATTTTTTCTGATGTATTTACAATTTTCACACGTGCGTGAGAAAAATCAAATAATGACATATCACCTATACATTTTTAAACACGTATGAAAATAATTGTTTTACCTTAATGACTTATTAGTATAATTAACTATTATTGTGGTACAATGTATGTATTATACATTTAGTAACGTGTATGTTTTCTACATGTATTATAGTGTATATTAAATATTCATCCCACTGACGTCAATATCGCGTTCCAACTTTAACACGCGTTTCTGACGATTTTTTTTGTTTAGAATAAACAGTTAATGAATGCCATTCAATTGTAGCATCAATACAATTATTATAAATACTTAATAATAATCAGGGCTTTCTAAAACTGAATATGTAATCATTTGCATAACAAAGGCAATGGCTCATAAATATAAATATCTTTTCTTAATTTAGTCGTTCATGAAAACAATTCTCAGTCTAGAGAGCTCGCTTACATTTTGTTAAATATTCACAAAAAAAAAGTGTAATTGCAGATACTTAAGAAAAGAAAGGAATTTATGATGTTAGACAAATTATCAATAAAATGAAATTTGTAGGTACAGTATAAGGTGTTGTGGTCACTGCTATATCTGACTTGCCAATTATGAAAATGCTATTTCATTTCAGGATATATTTCATAAAGGTCTTACGTACACTAAAAAGAATGTGTCAAAACACATTTGACATGAAAACTCTCCTTTTAAACAGTAATCTAGTGCATGAACATCGTTTTGATAGTAAGGATATAGTCGTGAAAATTTTTATAATATTGATATTGACATTTTTCTTTATCTATTAGTGTTTGTTTTAGGAAAAGATGACTACTTACTACTTTACTGATACACGAAGTACGATACGGGTCGCCTCAAATATAGGCCAACTATTCATACATTCAGTGATGATCATTGACAAATTATTCACACACTCACACTATCCTGTGCTTGGACCATTCCAGACGATTCAGAAACAGATTCCATATCAATGACAGTATAATAAATAATGAATAATAATGGAATGAATTCATCACAAACATAGATATATTCATGCTGGCTTCAAATCGTTGACATTTATACAGAAAAGGTTGCACATTTAATGCAGTAGCATTACTCTGAGCAGATAAGGAGTTGAGGAGGAGTTGACTTTGTAATAAGCAAAGGAAACGATGAAGAAAGAAATAATCATAATCGTTTTTATAATAACCACAAAAATACCATGTTGCTGTTTTCAAACGATATGAATACAATACCATTAAACTTATCTTTTTATTTGGGTTAATTTTGCAAGGAAGTAGTCGTGAATGATGTTGTTAAAGGGACAGCTTTCGTAATGAAGAATAACAGTTTGAAGAATTTCAAACAAAGGAATGTAGGACTGTAGGAGTACCATTATATAGATATATAAACACAATTTAATCTCATATCTATCATCATAAACATGTCAATCGTTGTGTTTTGTTTGAATAAAACATAAGCTTAATGCGGACATATCCTAACTATCATTACGAATTTTAAATTGTAATAAAAAATTCAATGAGCAATCATAAATTAAATCTCAATATAAATTGTCACAACGACCCGTAAATCAAGAGAAGAATACATGTTATATTATCCATGTGCAGGAATATTTCAATTCGAATATTTTCATTTTATTGTACGAATGACATGAACATTTTTTGAAGTACCATATTCAGGAAAAGGTCATTTGAAATGTAAGGTGTGTTTACCTTTCGAAACTGCAGACAGATTTCGAAAATGTTATTTTAAGTTATGAAAACAAACCATGCTTAACATAACGTTATTTGCGTATTTTAATATATATTGTATGTACACGCCTCTGCCATATTTGTTTAGATATTACAACAACTAACATATAGATATGATTATCAATTCAAGCAAATGACGCGGCCTTCATATCTGTTGATAGGACGTTAAACAATACTAAACCAAACTAAAAGCGTCCTTAAGGAGTTGTATTTATTTCAAACATTAGTATGGATCTTCTTTCAAAAGGACTTTCAAACGTTCACGAAGTTTATATATTGTTATTTGGATTTGGTTAATTGATTAACAGCATGTTTGGCGATTACAAAAGAATGCCATCATTGCATTATAATTGATATCTTTAAACTAAATGTTTTAGATAACGTTAATTTAAAACATTTCTTTATGAAATGAATCACGTGTCGTAGATGTGCGTTTGTTTGTATGATACCTTATGTAGCAGTCATCAATATCTTTTGTAGCAAACATAAAACTCATGGACATAAGGTATATACAAAAACAACCAATATGTCCTGCTTTTTCATGTTAGAAACGTAATATAAATATTCTATAATTAACATGGTAATAACTTCAAAGTTAACATCCAATACCAATTGAATATCAAATGTGTAATTTCAATCTGCTTTTGGCATTTTTTATCTACTGTATAACACGAAATGTTAGTGAAGTCATCTTGATAGTTTCGTGGTACAAACTTTCGTGGATATCCTATAATAACAAACAGCAAACAGCAGACACGTATATCATTTATGTTCGTTGTATTTATTTTCGTGGTTCAATAGCAACCACGAAAACCACGAATGTTTATACACAACGAACATTTCATGTTATACAGTGTTATTTCATCAAATGAACTTGTTTCACAGTTAATTGCACGGTTCCTGAATATCAAATACGATGGATAAGTTATAACATACATTGTTAAACAAAATTAATCAAATAACAGCATCCTGTTGTAGCTTTGTATTTGTTAGACACAGTATTACATTTTACAAAAGTATTTCGTCGACAGGAATGTCGGTTTATGGTAGACGCTGGTATTTATTTTGTAAGCACCTGGCGACAGTACTGATTACTCTAGGCAAATATAGCGTCAAGTGTTTGTACGTGATGTAAGTTTTCAAAAAAATGAAATACCTCGGGAACTTGTAAGCATTCTTTTCAAATGTTAGAAATCATGTTATTGATAGAAAGATATAAAAAAAAATATGCATGAATAAATCACACAAATAAAACGCTGTTCTTGTTAAAAGTATTTTTTAAATATTATACTGCAAATTCCTGTTTAATCGCTTTGTTTGAACTGAATCGAATTCTGGAAATCGGTTGGATATTTTGTCCACAATTCCACAATCCTAGAAACCATATTGAATGGGTTATATTTTAGTTGTAACGTTTTGAACATACACATTTTCTTTCTATCAGTAGTCTTATATTCGCACCTTTCCCGTTTTGGAAACTTTGTTAAAGATGTTATAACTTGTTGATGCGCTAAAATTTGAGTGCGCTAAAATAAGTAGGTTTACAGTATTTCCGACACAAACATTAGATTTCAAACGCTTCTATTTTCCTTGTAGTAGGTACAATTTTATCCATATCGACAACAGTCATCAAGCCCTTTAGGGATAGTAATGCCAAACTTAATTTCAATCCGTTGATAGGTCACATTAAAGACCTCAATTAAGCAATTCAGATATGTTATTTGGATATATTGAATTGTACTTAAATTATATAGTGTTTCTCATAAAACAATATTATTTGTGTAGTTTGCAATTAAGCATTTATACATACGTCCTCATTAAAAATAAGCTATACCAACACTATCCCATGATAATCTATATTTAAATGCCTCTAAAAGACACAACATCTACAATGTATAGGTCTACCTAGGACATGTGGAGCTTAATTTTTCTTTTATTAGCCGTGGAAAGGCGTACCATTTTCAAACTAAGATTAATGTTGCTTGTGAAACCACAAAAATCACAGTAAAATGCTCCCGTAACATATTTGAACCAATATAAACGTAAACCCAAGGTTTTGGGAACGCGATGAATAAAAGCGAAGTATATGAGTGTCCTTTCGCAACACTTAGTGTTGTTATAAAAAGCTAGACATTCTACAAACATTATAGCACGTTTCATTTTCAATGTTAATAACATATCTAGCGCATTTATATCACCATAGAAATTGCATTTCATCTAATGTAAATTTCTCAATATAAGACACTTTACCTTCGTTTTCTTATTCACAGTCCCATACAAAATGTATTACCTGGGACGTTTACATATGTACTATGATTTAAGCGGTTTCGTATGGCCACATCCATCTTGATTTGAGGATATCATGTCTGTCCAAAGCTAGTGAAAGATAGATAAAGCCTTTGCATGACCTAAGTAGATTATTTTATAAATGAGCGTCAGATAATATTTGATTTGGTAACGTTCAGTTGGGTTGTAAAATGGATTGACGTACTGTATAACACGAATTATTCGTGGATACTTTCCTTCGTGGTTTGAAGCCATTTAGATCGTTTGGTGGTACAAACTTTCGTTGATATCCTATATTAAAGAACAGTAGACACGAATATCATTCAAATTCGTGGTTTTTATTTTTGTAGTTCAATTACAACAACGAAAACCTCGAATGTTTACACACAACGTACAGTTCATGATTTTACAGTATCATAATACAAATGAACAATTTTTTGAGAAATCAGATTTAATGCCTTACTATTGAAAATTTAATGTCACCATTTTACCACTTTTATAACTAAAGTACAAGCTCTATATATCAAAATAACATTTATAATTAGGGCTTCAGATATGACTAGATAATGAGGGTGGGGGGTTCGAGGGGAGTATTACTTATCCTACCAACTTTAAGGGGCCTTGTTGATCTTAAATGGGATAATCGTTGTAAAATTTCTTTTCAGAATGTATTAGTGTAGTGGCACAAAGATATTAAACGCTGAAGTTTTGATATAAATGGTGTATTTTACAGTTTGAGTCATAGCAAAAAAAAGCACATACAAGCTTGTCATAAGATATAAACATTATGGAACAACAAAATAGTGTTAACTATGATTAATAATTCTCATCAAAGTTTTAACTTTAAAAAAATCAATCACGCATGTTTATATTAGGAATGAAAGATTTATGGCAGCTGTATCGGTTAACCCTTGTTATTACATGTATATACAGGTTTATTGCTTAACCCCCTCCCCCCTTACACATTTTCTTTTTTCTCTATTTAACTTTATGACCCCCATTATTTTGTTTACAGATCCATCACTGAAAATACACTTGTTCGGACGCACACGTTGTACATCCCTCAAACGTCACCATGGCGACGATTACCAGGAGTTGTCCTCGAGTTTCCCATGAATTATCAAATATCAATTCTCGTTTAATGTGCATTTATATTCAATTTATGAGCCAGATAACAACGGGATGTTAGGTTGTAACTAACTGTCTGATGAATGGTATAATCGGTCGTCACAGTAAATCTGGCACTAACGACCATGTAAACGGTGTCGTTATTAGAAGTTTCTCTGATACAAGGCTTCCGGGCAAATTGCTAAAAATTCTTTATTTATATTGGACATTTTAATGTCATTGGAAACACCCGATGTAGTTTATTATAATACAGCATTGATAGCTTCATTATATAGTAAGCGGTTACTTTCTATTAAACTGAATCTTAAAATCTACCGGTACGTAATTCTGCACATATTTGTCTACCATTCGTCTATACTGTTTTGTTCTTCCATTCTGTTATATCGGTTTACCCTACCGTGTTATTATACCATGGTTGTTTACTTTTTATTCCACCGTTTAATTCTACTGATATATTATACCTTTTTCTTCTGTAATTTTACTCTATCGTTCTGCTATATATTGTTAACAGTGTGTCCGTTTTATTCTTCCGTTCTATTTTTTATAATCTTTTTATTCTATCATTTTAATCTACATTTTTATTCTACTGTTTTATTCTACTTTTATATTCCGTCGTATTATTCTACAATTCTATTTTACTGTTGTGGTCTACTTTTTTTATTCTATCATGTTGTTCTACTGTTGTATGACTCTTTCTTTATATTCTACCGTTCTATTATACCGTTGTTTTCTACCTTTTATTTATTGCTTTTTTAATGTTTTATTCTACTGTTTTATCATACTTTTATTCTGTCGATCGCTGATCTGTCATACTTTGTTAGTCTACCGTTCTATTGTACCGTTCTATTCCACCAATCTATTATACCGTTCTATTCCACCAATATCTTATACCGTTCTATTCCACCAATCTATTATACCGTTCTATTCTACCAATCTATTATACCGTTCTATTCCACCAATATCTTATACCGTTCTATTCCACCAATCTATTATACCATTTTTTCTACCAATCTAATATACCGTTCTATTCCACCAATATATTATACCGTTCTATTCCACCAATCTATCATACCGTTCTATTATACCAATCTATTATACCGTTCTTTTCTATCATTCTATTATACCGTTCTATTCTACCAATCTTTTATACCGTTCTATTCCACCAATATATTATCCCGTTCTATTCCACCAATATATTATCCCGTTCTATTCCACCAATACATTATTCCGTTCTATGCCACCAATCTAATATACCGTTCTAATCCACCAATATATTATACCGTACTATTCCACCAATCTATTATATCGTTCTATTCTACCAATCTATTATACTGTTCTATTCCACCAATCTATTATACTATTTTTTCTACCAATCTAATATGCCGTTCTATTCCACCAATATATTATCCCGTTCTATTCCACCAATATCTTATCCCGTTCTATTCCACCAATCTATTATCCCGTTCTATTCTATCATTCTATTATACCGTTCTATTCTACCACCACCAATATCTTATACCGTTCTATTCCACCAATATCTTATCCCGTTCTATTCCACCAATATATTATACCGTTCTATTCCACTAATATATTATACCGTTCTATTCCACAAATATATATTCCGTTCTATTCCACCAATCTATTATACCGTTCTATTTTATCATTCTATTATACCGTTCTATTCTACCAATCTATTATACCGTTCTATGATACCAATCTTTTATACCGTTTTATTATATCATTCTATCATACCGTTATATTCCACCAATCTATTATACTGTCTATTCCACCAATCTATCATACCGTTCTATTATACCAATCTATTATACCATTCTATTCTATCATTCTATTATACCGTTCTATTCTACCAATCTATTATACCGTTCTATGATACCAATCTATTATACCGTTATATTCCACCAATCTATTATACTGTCTATTCTACCAATCTATTATACCGTTCTATTCCACTAATATATTATACCGTTCTATTCCACCAATCTATTATACCGTTCTATTTTATCAATCTATTATACCGTTCTATTCCACCAATCTGTTATACCGTTCTATTATACCAATCTATTATACCGTTCTATCCCACCAATCTATTATACCGTTCTATTTCACCAATCTATTATACCGTTCTATTCCACCAATATATTATACCGTTCTATTCTACCAATCTATTATACCGTTCTATTCCACCAATATATTATACCGTTCTATTCCACCAATATATTATACCGTTCTATTCCACCAATCTATTATACCGTTCTATTCTACCAATCTATTATACCGTTCTATTCCACCAATCTATTATACCGTTCTATTCTACCAATCTATTATACCGTTCTATTCCACCAATCTATTATACCGTTCTATTCTACCAATCTATTATACCGTTCTATTCCACCAATCTATTATACCGTTCTATTCTATCAATCTATTATACCGTTCTATTCCACCAATCTATTATACCGTTCTATTCTACCAATCTATTATACCGTTCTATTCTACCAATCTATTATACCGTTCTATTCCACCAATATATTATACCGTTCTATTCCACCAATACATTATACCGTTCTATGCCACCAATCTATTATACCGTTCTATTCTACCAATCTATTATACTGTTCTATTCCACCAATCTGTTATACCATTCCATTATACCAATATATTATACCGTTCTATTCCACCAATACATTATACCGTTCTATTCCACCAATCTATTATACCGTTCTATTTTATCAATCTATTATACCGTTCTATACCACCAATCTATTATACCGTTCTATTCCACCAATCTATTATACCGTTCTATTCCACCAATATATTATACCGTTCTATTCTACCAATCTATTATACCGTTCTATTCCACCAATATATTATACCGTTCTATTCCACCAATACATTATACCGTTCTATGCCACCAATCTAATATACCGTTCTATTCCACTAATATATTATACCGTTCTATTCCACAAATATATATTCCGTTCTATTCCACCAATCTATTATACCGTTCTATTTTATCATTCTATTATACCGTTCTATTCTACCAATCTATTATACCGTTCTATGATACCAATCTTTTATACCGTTTTATTATATCATTCTATCATACCGTTATATTCCACCAATCTATTATACTGTCTATTCCACCAATCTATCATACCGTTCTATTATACCAATCTATTATACCGTTCTATTCTATCATTCTATTATACCGTTCTATTATACCAATCTATTATACCGTTCTATGATACCAATCTATTATACCGTTATATTCCACCAATCTATTATACTGTCTATTCCGTCAATCTATCATACCGTTCTATTATACCAATCTATTATACCGTTCTATGATACCATACCGTTCTATTCTACCAATCTATTATACCGTTCTATTCCACTAATATATTATACCGTTCTATTCCACCAATCTATTATACCGTTCTATTCCACCAATCTGTTATACCGTTCTATTATACCAATCTATTATACCGTTCTATCCCACCAATCTATTATACCGTTCTATTTCACCAATCTATTATACCGTTCTATTCCACCAATATATTATACCGTTCTATTCCACCAATCTATCATACCGTTCTATTAAACCAATCTATTATACCGTTCTATTCTATCATTCTATTATACCGTTCTATTCTACCAATCTATTATACCGTTCTATGATACCAATCTATTATACCGTTCTATTCTACCAATCTATTATACCGTTCTATTCTATCCCTTTATTATACCGTTCTATTCCACCAATCTATTATACCGTTCTATTTTATCAATCTATTATACCGTTCTATTCCACCAATCTGTTATACCGTTCTATTATACCAATCTATTATACCGTTCTATTCCACCAATCTATTATACCGTTCTATTCTACCAATCTGTTATACCGTTCTATTCTATCATTCTATTATACCGTTCTATTCTACCAATCTATTATACCGTTCTATTCTACCATTCTATTCCATTGTTCTATTCTACCATTCTATTCCACTGTTCTATTTTATCAATCTATTATACCGTTCTATTCTTCCTATCTTTTATACCGTTCTATTCCACCAATCCATTATACCGTTCTATTTTTCCATTCTATTATACTATTTTATTCGCCCGATATATTACACAGTTCTATTAGACCGTTTTATTTTACCGTTATTCTTTTATATTTTTCAGTTCTATTACACAAATCTAATATACCGTTTTATTAACGTTTTTCAACCGTTCTCTTCTACCGTTTTATTCGAACAAATCTTCCGTTCTGCTGTTTCGTTCTACCGCCCCGTTCATATATATAAACCACCATTTATCTTTTCATTTTACTGTCGTTAGCAATACAGGCTGCATTTTAAACTGAGGTAGCTATATTAAATTTAAGTATATATTGATAAATTATTCTTTAGTTGTTAAAATCAAATCTTCATACACATATTATTAAGTTTAGCGTATTCCCGATCAATTGTACTATATGCTACGGTACGCTGACCTTTCTGGAGCACATTTCGCCTCCCTGCTTTGTGGGGGTGTATAATGTCATTTCCTGTTAGTACTTTTGAGCTCCCGTCGTTGTCTTTCTACATTGACATTGAACTCGAATTTTGTATTTGATGTATTGACGATATGTGCTATACATGTGGTTTAAAATGTCACATTTCCAATTTTTAATCATTCTCCTTTATGTCTTGTATACTGAAATCGATTACTCCCCCTATACCTTGAAACCTAGTAATAGAATGGTTGTAAATTAAAGTCATAAAGTAAATTATCAACTCCGTAAGCCTTTCGCCATATTTTTAAACACGTTAAAACACTTTAGACATGCGTTTTTAATCTTTTGATTGTACATTTGTACAGCAAAACGTTTACTTTTGCATGCCATTTTGTATCAACCTGCATTTTTTTTAAAGGCGTTTTCGTAAATTTTATTTCAAACGATTTATTTAGCATAACCGATCTTATGTCATATATTTACTTTATTCATTGAACGTTGTTTTGGGTAACGTTATGCGTTGGTACTTCACATTAAGATTTTACGTTTCTGAAATGGGGAGCAATTGTTTTTTCGTCTCCATCAATTTACCATGTTTCAAACAGAACAAATTTTGGTATGTTTTTGTCCCTTTTATCTTTAAATTGCGTCACCTTCCTCTAGTTTAACCCTGCATTTATACTCTAACAATTGTCATTGGTGTATATGAATTGATTATGTCGTTCGTTTGATTCCGTCATAACCATATTTTCCTTCAGAAAGGCAGTAGTCCTATCGCCATTCAAAGGTTTTAGTCCTGACCTAGTTGAAACTAATACAATTTATCAGATACTTTCATAATCTAAGTATTGAAATATCCACACTTGTACTTACTATTACAATGCTGTTAGCGTAATATTCGTTGATACAGTCGGCTATACAAGAAATTCATATTACCCATTTAAAATATACTTATAATATGCAGGATATTGTATGCATCTATATCTACAAACTAGAGAATACTGGTGCTTCCAATAAATGAGGAATATTACGGAACAAAACAGATCGTTCAGGTCCATACACATGTGAATGAGTACATGTATTTAAATAGGAAATATTGTGCATCGAGCCCATTTTTAGATATAAATAATGTATATATATAATATATATACAATGAGATTAGTGAAGTGTGAAATGAATCTATGATCATCCAATCAACTGGTCAGTAATACGTATATTGCGCACACGTTTGTTCATAGGAAGACATGTTAAAGGGAAGGAATGACTGGATGTGCATAGATGAATGGATGGATGGATGGATAGACGGAGGAATGAAACGAGTAGAATACCCTGCAGTTAATACACGAATGCAGTAGCTAAGCCCTAGTTTCCTGCATATAGTGATAAAGGAGTTATTGACGGGTTAAAAACAAACATATTATAGTGGTTTAGCACAGATTAAAAAGCCCAGAGAGATATTTGTATTATTATTACTTTCACATATCTTAGTTGTACTAACTCATTTTTGTATACATGCATACGAAATGCACCGATAATGCCAATCTTTTACAATCAAAATATTCTCTTTCACAGAATAGAAGGTTTGATATAAGGTTATCGCAAACCTTAAAAGCTGTAGATATTTTCACAGGGTGCTATTTCAGACTTCGTACATTGCCACACAAACCCGCTTTTTTTTTTGCTCTGACCTACATTACACTTCGGCTTTTATTCAAATATTTCCTGTCGAAATCCTGAGTGGCGCGTAATAAATGTGTATTCCAACTTTTACATCTGCATTTGGAAAGGTCAAAAAACAAATTTCGCGCAACGAGCAATTCAGCAAAATTAACTGCAGAGAGAACCAATATATATATATGTATACCTTATTTCTGCATATAACAGTGCAGTGTCTACCGTAATTTGCGACTCATTTGAGTGCCTTGTGGTTCAGTTGTCACTTTCCGAGTTCTCGATGTGAGGACGTGAAGAAACTTGGATTTGACATAGCTTTACATGGCGGGTGTCGTCAATGAAGCAGAACACGCTTATCCTTGCGGAACACCTGGTCCAATTATCCTTGTAATTTTGCATGGGCCTCCATGTAAATCTGTCCCTTGATAATATTTGTATATTGAGTTCAAATAATGATTTTGTTGACACCTTCGTACTCTCCTATTGTTTTTGTGGGTTTTTTTTGCTTATACTGTATAGCGATTATATTTCGCGGGTTTTTCAATTTCGGTAAATCCGCGCTTTGACTTATATCTGCGAATTCTAAACACCAACGAAATTATCGAAAAAAATAGCCTCTTTTTTTACGGACCTTATCAAAACATATAGAAAATACGTATAACCTAACGCTGTTATGCAACCCTTAAATGATGTCACTCAAAATACTTTGCTCGACACATGGGATTCGGCTGAACAGCGAAATTTAACCCCCGCAAATATGTACTGAATACGAAGCCGCGAAATATTGACCCCGCAAATTTAAAGCGCTATACAATAGTATATCGTTATTACATAATCCATTCCTAGATCTGAAGGGAAATGAAACAGGCACCACATAAGTTGCAGGAAAAACATATATTTAATAAAATATCGTTTCAATTCCGGTTTCTGTTCTGGTTTATGGCATATTACTGTTCGTTGTCTATTCATACGTATATCAACGGTTTCTTTTTCAGTATTGGTGTAATGGTCAAGTTCTTATATAAATGACATATACTTGTTGTTATTGCAATACAATAAAACCTCGATAATAGGCACGAATTGAGAAGAGACCAGCTTTACGAATGCTAAAATATAATATTAGGAAGATTAGGTTCCATACAAGTTGTTACTAACATTGGATTATAAACGTCCTTTAAGGCTTCCCATACTACTGCCATAAGCTAAGAATTTGAAATAAACTTTTTACCGGCAATACTATCGCTTTGAACAATCATTTTGGAAAATCATTCCGTTATTTTGTGATTTTTTTTTTATAAATATTACACATATGAAAACGAATCTTCAACAGTTTAGGGTGTAAAAGTGCAATCAGGCCAGACCAGGATTCGAACAATGGACCTCCGATCATTATCCAGTCGCTCTAACCAACGATTGTACCGTGGTCATTTCGCGCTACAGTTATTTCCAAAACGAAATTTAGGGGAGGTAACCGTTGGTACACAAATCCACAGTGGAACTCTCTACTGTTTTGCTTGCAGTGGGACAGGCATCCTTAATACATGTCTACAGGTAAAGGACACACTTTTTTACATTGTATCATTGAGTGTTTTATGCGACATCTCAAAGCTGCCATTCGGTGCTTTCAATGTATTTGGGTGCTATTCTGTCGTGTGTATAATACTTTGTGACTTATCTGAGATCAAAGGACGTAAAACGTTTACGTCTAATGCAAAACTGTTTTACGTTTTATCTAGAACACGTGGTGCATTTTTCCCATAAGATTTTTCTGGATGGATATAATATAAACAGCCCTGGGATGGATTCTATCACCGGAGAAGGGAACAATATCTGCTATACATCTTAACGTTTTATTATTATTCCCCAGAACGATCGGTTCGTTGGCGGTATAACGACTATCATACGGCCGCTTGCACAAAGGTGTGCAGAGATAGCGATGCGATAGCCGAGGCATAAACAATACCGCCCTGAGCTTCTGTTTAGTTTTAATGTACTCGTCCAGGTACATATACACAGGTGTTACCTGAGAAATGCACGTGCCGTCCCTCATTGCGTGTGTTAAGGATATATGCTACCTCAATAAGAAATGAATCTCCTTTTCCATAAGAGTTCCGCAATGAACGATAAGTAACCTCATTTTCCTGTCAAATTATAAGCTACTTAAACTATTTGCTGTAATAAGTTGTTGCCTTATCATTTTGAATCATTTGATCAATAATATATGTTTAAACTAGATATTAGGCGATACATATTTTCTCGAAATATGAAACTGATATATGACAATTAGCAGTAATAAATTACCTGTGGTATTTGCCTTTATTTGTTAAGTGGTTATCTATGAAACAAAGTGAATTAAGGAATTGTAAGCACATGTATAACTGATACATTGTGTATTGGGTATAAAAACAGAATCAAGTTCATTTTGACGTCACAATTCATAGACGACATCCAAATGCATACACACATTCTGGTAAATCTATCAAATTTATCATTCATTCGTTTTTCGTATTTTCATAATTTTGATATTCTATTTTGCAATTCAATATTTTTTCATTTATTTTTTAAGACATTTAAAATTCCTCAGCAACATAGTTCCATATGTATATATATAAAAATCTTTTCGAGGTATACATATGTACATAGAGAGTTTAAAAGATAAAGGAGGTTGCCAGGGTTGAGGGGCCCTGGGTTCGACCCCGAACAGTAAATTGTCCTCACGCGGGATGGTCACTCTCACGCCTTACACCTTTCATTCATCAAATTCCTTTTATTTTAATTTTATAATACTTTTGTAGTATAAATATCGATGTACAGATACATTTCATACATACACATATTGTGTTAGAAAAAACGTACATGTATTATTTTGAAAGAAAAATAGACGCAATCATTTCGTACTGATAATAAGTATGTATTAGTTACTAATTATATATGAATTAATAACTATATATATATCTTTATAATATCTTAAAATATCCAAAAGAAATTGCATTCGCTCACTCACTTACAAAGGTACATATATATATATGTGTGTGTGTGTTTGTGTATAAATATTTTTTAATATTAATCATTAATCGTCAAATTTTAAGCATATATATACATGTACAATTTAATATTAAATACATATTTATTGCTATGTATAGTTCAATATATTGATGAAAAGAAATAGAAATCAAAGTGTTATTCAAAAGATCTAGAAGATATTCAATATAGCTTTCATATTAAATCCTAAACAGAGGCGTGCATATTGCAGTATCTGAGTCCCAATAAGCTATGCTGAAAATTGCTAAACATTATCCTAAGTGTATAGACATCAATAACTGTTCTAATATAAATCATTTTATACATAATTATTAGAAATACTTCTATTACACAAGAATTGTAAAATTTTAAAAGTATTTAATTGAAATATGTTTTGTCTGTTTGTGGGTGTAGTTTTTGTTTGTTTGTTTGTTTGTTTGTTTGCTCGATCACATCATAGTATGACATACGCCTTAAATATTATTTTTGCAAATGGTTTGTCCCATTAACAAGGTAATAACATATATAAAAAGGAGTTTAAGTGTTGCTTTAGGAGAGTACTCGGCTGTTTTAAAAACAATCCTTAACATTCCGTAAACGCTACCAGATATTGTTTTTACGAGAAGTGCTAGATTTAAGCTCCATATAGTTGTATTGACAATGTAGCTAAACCATCTTTCATTCTATCATCGCTTAACAGACTAATGCATGACATTCGGTGTTTATACAATGACTGTACTTATCGAGGCATTGTAAGTGTGAAGAACTCTTTAATTTTAAAGCGGCCCGTTTTATATCACAGCCGGAAACTGTAAACCGATTCTGATTGGATTATGAAGCGTATCCAATTACACTACTTTACACGTATCCAATTACACTACTTTACACGTATCCAATTACACTACTTTACACGTATCCCATTACACTACTTACACTGTCCAATTACACTACTTTACACGTATCCAATTACACTACTTTACACGTATCCAATTACACTACTTTACACGTATCATATTACACTACTTTACACGTATCCTATTACACTACTTTACACGTATCCTATAACACTACTTTACACGTATCCTAATACACTACTTTACACGTATCCTATTACACTACTTTACACGTATCCTATAACACTACTTTACACGTATCCTAATACACTACTTTACACGTATCCTATTACACTTCTTTACACGTATCATATTACACTACTTTACACGTATCCTATTACACTACTTTACACGTATCCAATTACACTTCTTTAAACGTATCATATTACACTACTTTACACGTATCCAATTACACTATTTTACACATATCCAATTACACTACTTTACACATATCATATTACACTACTTTACACGTATTATATTACACTACTTTACACGTATCCAATTACACTACTTTACACTGTCCGAGTACACTTCTTTACACGTATCCAATTACACTTTTTTACACGTATCCTATTACACTACTTTACACGTATCCTTTTACACTACTTTACACGTATCCTATTCATATAATATATAACTGTTGTTAATACATTTAAACAGGTAATGTTTGTAAGCAATACAAAAAAAACAATAAAAGTCAACAAAAACCCAGCTTTGATCTTTCAAACGAAAACAAAAAATGCATGTTACATTCATTTAGTGAATATTTTAGCTATATAGAGGTACATGTAAACTAAATGCTTACTCTTACTCTAGATACATTTAGTCCAAATAATCCCAAATTCTTCGAAAGTAAAAACATTTTAATGTCGGGTTTGGTTTGGTTTAATTTTGTTTATCGTCCTAATAACAGCTAATGTCATTTCAGGACGTGCCTACATGTGTGTAGTGTATGCGTGCTTGCTTGTGTGTATACAGGAGACAGGGTATGTTGGTGTGCTTGCCTCCTTGTGATAGCGCGGATCTGATGTCTACTTTATAGTGCTTTCTCACTGAAATACCATGCCGAAGGCTCCCAGCACTGCACTCCGCTTGGTCACATTATACTGACAACGGGTGAACCAGTTTTTGCCATTCCCCTAAATGCTGAACGTTAAGCAGGGAATAACAACTACCATTTTTAAGGACTTTGTTATGTCCCGGCCTGCGGACAGAACCCATTGCCTTCCTCAACTGGGCGAACGCTCAATATTAAGGTCAAAAGTGAGGTGTTGCCAAGCAAGGCGCTAGGAAATAAAAGATAGGTAGATGTAGAAAGAAAGATAAAGATTCCAAATATTGCAATGGGTGCAGCAGACTTATAGTTTGGCGCTTTTGTGTCCCCAAGTAGAGGACACCAAAGCAAATCCCCAATTCTGCAGGGTGGTCTGACATTAGTCGCCTCCTACGATACATGCAGTGGGTAACAGCAGGTGAATTCTCTTCTCGATCCCCCACCTGCAGGGGTTTTAATGCCGGGTGTCTTGGCTCTGTTTTGTGTGTCTGCAATGATAAAGAGTTCGTAATAATTCGGTTTTTATCTGATATGCTAGCTTTTTCAATGTAGTCACCATATTTGATTTATCGAAAAATTCTATCTCTGATATTTTACTTTTGTCGTTTCTTGACCTATAAATCAGGACGTATTCACTACGCTACCGTTATGGTATTTGTTAAGTATTTATTGCAAAATTACTCTCAACAGTTGCAAATATTTAAACCCTCTTAAAGGGCATGCAATTCTTAGTTGTGTGGGCTATTAAAAATGGAGACAACCATTAACATACGTTAAATAGGAAAACGATTTTTTCAAGGCTTGTAAATGGTGTTAAAGGGACCGGAATTATCTACCTTACATTTAGATCGTCTCCGATTTTTATAGTAAGATTTTGTTTGAGTTTTAAAGTTCTCATGAAAAAGGGTAACAGTTTATCAGTAAAATATTTAAGAATTTACGTATGGAAAGTTTTTGTTTTATTAATAGGCAGTAATGATCTTAGAGTAGGAAGTTCTGTTCAAATAACAGCATCAAGTGTTCGTCATTTGACAGATAATATTGATCCAATATCTGCACGTGTCTAAATATGTGACCAAACAAACGTATATTAACCAGCTATAGATAACAAACAGTATGTTTTATATAATAGGTTTAAGCTGTTGGAGTTCGCTTTCATGTGTTTGTGTATTTTTTTATCTATATTGGTTTATATAATCACGTGTTTGGACATTCGCGAGCTCCGTGTGTGATCCATCCGCCAAAATGACAACAAAACCATGTGGTAACGATACGGAGGCGGGAGGCACGTGTCTGCCATATTGCTCCCTAAATTGCACGTGCAATTTAGAAGGGAGTCCAGCAGATAAAACGCGATATCGCGGGACTATAATATGCGCGTGCCAGGGTCCGAGACTAACCACATGTCCGGGGCACGCGCCCGGTAGGGGAGGGACACTGCAGATGTCAAAATCATTGGGATATAGTGTGCGCGTGGTTGCTCGGAACGTGAAACGAGTCATGTCAGCTTTTCTTGCAATCAAATTTCTGTTTAAAAAGTAATGCGGCGGCAATCAGAAATTGTACGTATACAATTATACTGTTTAAGGAAAGCATAAAGAAAAAGCGAGTACATGTTAAAAATCATGCATGTGTTTGATAGGTGTACAAAAACAATACTGCCCTAAAATGGAGAAGAAGAAAAAAGAGGATTAATCTCATTGTGAAATGTCACATAATAACACAAATGAGGACTTTGGCCTCGGTGAATATTGTTCAAACCAGGTCCATAAATCAGGGATAGACCTCTCCTGAAGTCTACAATTGCATTGTGTTAACACAAGGACAAAATACACCACAGTGTTAACACAAGGACAAAATATACCAGACAAATTGAATCACAGTGACACGCTATAGGACAACATACATGTACATGTTCCACATTGCCAATACACAAAAAAACCCGGATAAATATGATAGTATACGCCAAAAGTACAAAATAAACCACAGCCTGAACGATTCGACAATTTCAAAATTCAAAGAACTAAAAACATTCGCAGCGTCCACACACAAGGACAACATATACCCCGACGTCAACACACAAGGACAACATATACCCAACAAACATGGACAACATATACCCAACACACACGGACAACATATATCCATCACACAAGGACAACATATACCCATCACACAAGGACAACATATACCCCACACACGGACAACATATACCCAACACACAAGGCCAACATATACCCAACACACACGGACAACATATACCGAACAAACACGGACAACATTATACCCCACGTCAACACACACGGACTACAGATACCCCGACGTCAATACACACGGACAACATATACCCAACACACACGGACAACATACCCAACACACACGGACAACATATACCAACACACACGGACAACATATACCCAACACACAGGGACAACATATACCCCGACATCAACACACACGGACAACATATACCCAACACACAGGGACAACATATACCCAACACACACGGACAACATATATCCATCACACAAGGACAACATCTACCCATCACACAAGGACAACATATACCCAACACACAAGGACAACATATACCCAACAAACATGGACAACATATTCCCAACACACACGGACAACATATATCCATCACACAAGGAAAACATATACCCATCACACAAGGACAACATATACCCACACACAAGGACAACATATACCGAACAAACACGGACAACATATACCCAACACACAAGGACAACATATAACCAACACACACGGACAACATATACCGAACAAACACGGACAACATTTCCCAACCCACAAGGGCAACATATACCCATCACACAAGGACAACATATACCCAACAAGGACAACATATACCCATCACACAAGGACAACATATCCCCAACACACCCGGACAACATATACCCAACACACACGGACAACATATGCCCAACACACACGGACAACATATACCGAACAAACACGGACAACATATACCCAACACACAAGGGCAACATATACCCAACACACAAGGACAACATATACCGAGCAAACACGGACAACATTTCCCAACACACAAGGGCAACATATACCCATCACACAAGGACAACTTATACCCAACACACACGGACAACATACCCAACACACACGGACAACATATACCAACACACACGGACAACATATACCCAACACACACGGCCAAAATGTACCGAACAAACACGGACAACATTTCCCAACACACAAGGACAACATATACCCATCACACAAGGACAACATATCCCCAACACACCCGGACAACATATACCCAACACACACGGACAACATACCCAACACACACGGACAACATATACCAACACACACGGACAACATATACCCAACACACAAGGGCAACATCTACTCCGACGTCAACACAAACGAACAAAATATACCCATCACACAGGGACAACATATACCATGACGTCCCCACACGCGGACAACATGTACCCAACACACACGGACAACATATACCCAACACACACGGCCAAAATGTACCGAACAAACACGGACAACATTTCCCAACACACAAGGACAACATATACCCATCACACAAGGACAACATATACCCACACACAAGGACAACATATACCGAACAAACACGGACAACATATACCCAACACACAAGGACAACATATACCCAACACACAAGGACAACATATACCGAACAAACACGGACAACATTTCCCAACACACAAGGGCAACATATACCCATCACACAAGGACAACATATACCCAACACACACGGACAACATACCCAACACACACGGACAACATATACCAACACACACGGACAACATATACCCAACACACACGGACAACATATACCCAACACACAAGGGCAACATATACCCATCACACAAGGACAACATATACCCCACACACGGACAACATATACCCAACACACAAGGGCAACATCTACTCCGACGTCAACACAAACGAACAAAATATACCCATCACACAGGGACAACATATACCCTGACGTCAACACACGCGGACAACATGTACCCAACACACACGGACAACATATACCCAACACACACGGACAACATATACCCAACACACACGGACAACATATACCCAACACACACGGACAACATATACCCAACACACACGGACAACATATACCCAACACACACGGACAACATATACCCAACACACACGGACAACATATACCCAACACACACGGACAACATATACCCAACACACACGGACAACATATACCCAACACACACGGACAACATATACCCAACACACACGGACAACATATACCCAACACACACGGACAACATATACCCAACACACACGGACAACATATACCCAACACACACGGACAACATATACCCAACACACACGGACAACATATACCCAACACACACGGACAACATATACCCAACACACACGGACAACATATACCCAACACACACGGACAACATATACCCAACACACACGGACAACATATACCCAACACACACGGACAACATATACCCAACACACACGGACAACATATACCCAACACACACGGACAACATATACCCAACACACACGGACAACATATACCCAACACACACGGACAACATATACCCAACACACACGGACAACATATACCCAACACACACGGACAACATATACCCAACACACACGGACAACATATACCCAACACACACGGACAACATATACCCAACACACACGGACAACATATACCCAACACACACGGACAACATATACCCAACACACACGGACAACATATACCCAACACACACGGACAACATATACCCAACACACACGGACAACATATACCCAACACACACGGACAACATATACCCAACACACACGGACAACATATACCCAACACACACGGACAACATATACCCAACACACACGGACAACATATACCCAACACACACGGACAACATATACCCAACACACACGGACAACATATACCCAACACACACGGACAACATATACCCAACACACACGGACAACATATACCCAACACACACGGACAACATATACCCAACACACACGGACAACATATACCCAACACACACGGACAACATATACCCAACACACACGGACAACATATACCCAACACACACGGACAACATATACCCAACACACACGGACAACATATACCCAACACACACGGACAACATATACCCAACACACACGGACAACATATACCCAACACACACGGACAACATATACCCAACACACACGGACAACATATACCCAACACACACGGACAACATATACCCAACACACACGGACAACATATACCCAACACACACGGACAACATATACCCAACACACACGGACAACATATACCCAACACACACGGACAACATATACCCAACACACACGGACAACATATACCCAACACACACGGACAACATATACCCAACACACACGGACAACATATACCCAACACACACGGACAACATATACCCAACACACACGGACAACATATACCCAACACACACGGACAACATATACCCAACACACACGGACAACATATACCCAACACACACGGACAACATATACCCAACACACACGGACAACATATACCCAACACACACGGACAACATATACCCAACACACACGGACAACATATACCCAACACACACGGACAACATATACCCAACACACACGGACAACATATACCCAACACACACGGACAACATATACCCAACACACACGGACAACATATACCCAACACACACGGACAACATATACCCAACACACACGGACAACATATACCCAACACACACGGACAACATATACCCAACACACACGGACAACATATACCCAACACACACGGACAACATATACCCAACACACACGGACAACATATACCCAACACACACGGACAACATATACCCAACACACACGGACAACATATACCCAACACACACGGACAACATATACCCAACACACACGGACAACATATACCCAACACACACGGACAACATATACCCAACACACACGGACAACATATACCCAACACACACGGACAACATATACCCAACACACACGGACAACATATACCCAACACACACGGACAACATATACCCAACACACACGGACAACATATACCCAACACACACGGACAACATATACCCAACACACACGGACAACATATACCCAACACACACGGACAACATATACCCAACACACACGGACAACATATACCCAACACACACGGACAACATATACCCAACACACACGGACAACATATACCCAACACACACGGACAACATATACCCAACACACACGGACAACATATACCCAACACACACGGACAACATATACCCAACACACACGGACAACATATACCCAACACACACGGACAACATATACCCAACACACACGGACAACATATACCCAACACACACGGACAACATATACCCAACACACACGGACAACATATACCCAACACACACGGACAACATATACCCAACACACACGGACAACATATACCCAACACACACGGACAACATATACCCAACACACACGGACAACATATACCCAACACACACGGACAACATATACCCAACACACACGGACAACATATACCCAACACACACGGACAACATATACCCAACACACACGGACAACATATACCCAACACACACGGACAACATATACCCAACACACACGGACAACATATACCCAACACACACGGACAACATATACCCAACACACACGGACAACATATACCCAACACACACGGACAACATATACCCAACACACACGGACAACATATACCCAACACACACGGACAACATATACCCAACACACACGGACAACATATACCCAACACACACGGACAACATATACCCAACACACACGGACAACATATACCCAACACACACGGACAACATATACCCAACACACACGGACAACATATACCCAACACACACGGACAACATATACCCAACACACACGGACAACATATACCCAACACACACGGACAACATATACCCAACACACAAGGACAACATATACCCCGACGTCAACACACACGGACAACATATACCCCGACGTCAACACACACGGACAACATATACCCCGACCTCAACACACACGGACAACATATACCCAACACACACGGACAACATATACCAAACACACACTGACAACATATACCCAACACACAAGGACAACATATACCCCGACATCAACACACACGGACAACATATACCCAATACACAAGGACAACATCTACCCCGACGTCAATACACGGACAACATATACCCAACACACACGGACAACATATACCAAACGTACACTGACAACATATACCCAACACACAAGGACAACATATACCCCGACATCTACACACACGGACAACATATACCCAATACACAAGGACAACATATACCCAACACACACGAACAACATATACCAAACGTACACTGACAACATATACCCAACACACAGGGACAACATATACCCAACACACAGGGACAACATATACCCAACACACACGGACAACATATACCCAACACACAAGGACAACATATACCCCGACATCAACACACACGGACAACATATACACAACACACACGGGCAACATATACCCAATACACAAGGACAACATATACCCAACACACACGGACAGCATATACCCCGACGTCAACACACACGGACAATATATACCCAACACACACGGACAACATATACCCCGACGTCAACACACACGGACAGCATATGCCCAACACACAAGTACAACATCTACCCCGACGTCAGCACACACGGACAACATACCCCCAACACACAAGGACAACATATACCCCGACATCAACTCACACGGACAACATATACCCCGACGTTAACACACACGGACAACATATACCCCGACGTCAACACACAAGGAAACGGATTTATATAAGTTATTTCAACTTGTTTCCGGATCCCATTCCTCTGTACTTTGTATGTTATGTGATGTAATGCAACTTAATTTGGAATGAAATAAAGTTTATATTAACACACAAGGACAACATCTACCCATCACACAAGGACAACATCTACCCCGACGTCAGCACACACGGACAACATACCCCCAACACACAAGGACAACATATACCCCGACATCAACTCACACGGACAACATATACCCCGACGTCAACACAGAAGGACAACATCTACCCTGACGTCTACATACAAGAACACAAATCACATGTATCATTGCATCAACAAACACAATGTATTTTACAGACGGTCTCAGTTCGTTCCGACCTTTAGCCCCTTTGCACTGACACTATGGCAGTTACATTTAGACGTACCATTTTTAATCTCTTCTCCCAAGCTTCCCTGAGGATCTTCGTTAATCAGCACTCGTCAAAAAATGTCAGACAGTGCATTGTAAAAATCATATATCTCAGTGGAATGAAAAAAATACAATGTTCCTGTTAAATGCCATGCCAGTTGAAACAGTCATTTTATACTGTATATCGCATGTGCTGTAGACCCTATTCATTTATTCTGTTTGTTCAATTAAATAAATGTAAATTTAAGTACAGGTTATCAATCAGGTTTAAATTGAGAAGTTGATTGTATTTCGAATGAAAAATGACGATAGGTAAGAATACACACGTCTATATAATTGGGGTGAAGTGTATGTTAATTCAATGAACCAGGGTGTGGAAATCACCAGTTGTGTGCGATCCATGGCAAGTCACTTCTTGTATGCGATAGTGTAGTGGCATGTCTTTCCCTTTAAAACACTTACAGTTATAAGCATAGTATTCTGTACATAGCTTCGAGTCCGCGTGTTATTACAGCAGTAATGGGAATGGCTAGGTATATTCCGTCTTTGCGTATTGCAGAGTTATCTTCTCTTTAGAGCAGATATTGATTGTTACGTCATTGGTTTGTGAGAGTAACGTCATCAATTTTTGAGAAAACGACGTAATTTTCTCACACAAACCAATGATGTCACCATCAATACCTGCTCACAAGAGAAGACAACTCTGCATTACGCAAAGACGGAATATGCAGCGTTACCTCAGCAGCAGCATACATGGTGGTGTAGAATTTGACGATTTGACTTGCCATACGCAATCGCTTAAATAATGAACGTAGTATTCACACATGTGATTGCGCCTATATAACTTGGTAATAGATACAATATGGCGAAGACAAATAATTAAATTCCACCAAACAGCTGTTTCGTCCCTAGGACTCATCACTGATTTTAAGTGCCAGACATTTGGAAATCCAAAGGGTCCAAGAGTACTCTTGTAGCAAAAGGGGAGGGGCGTCAAAATTCTTAATTATATGAATTTGAAAATAAGATAGCGGGAGTACTGGTTGTTTTTATCGTCCGTATTGGTAAAAATTGCTTTCGCGCAAATAATAATATATTTTAAATTCTAATTATAACAATAATACTAATAATAGACATCATTTGATATAGCGCCCTATCTAGCTAACATAAGCCCCTCTAAAGCACTTCACAGTACATAAATATACAATTTATAAAATCAATACAATTAGCATATATATAAATCAAAATATATTTGAGGAATTCGTAGGATCTGCCTAATCAGACGCTTACTACTAGTCCTATGCCACCTGGCTAATATCTCCCTGTGTGTGTATGCCCGCGTGTGTGCTGGAGATGTATTGTGTTATTCTGCAGTATTTCATGAAGTCCGTTTTTATGAGGGGTTTGCAATATATCGAGAAAACCCCGCTTCAGTTATTGTTAAGATTAAAGGCAAAGGACACACTGGAAGGTTAGCGGTAAAGCGTGATAAAACAAATGAAACCATTGACACTGTATACACAGCAGTTCAGTTTCCCCCTTTCGGCCGCTTTCGGCCCCTTTCGGCCCCTTTCATCACTGATGAGTTCTAGAATAACGAAACAGCTACATGGTAAAGTGGAATCATTTTTGGCAAACTGTATCTGTCAACAAATTTGATAGATGCAATCCGGTGTGTGGTGTGTGTGTGTGGNACACTATTTTCATTGAATGGTTATAAAACAATAAAAAAAAATCAGCATTTGTTTTTGTCTTATCTGCATTATAAAGAACAAGATGTATAGGATACTGTCATAAGCATTAGTAAAGCTCTGATTATACCTCATATATTTTACCGTTTTGTAGTTTCGTATTTATATCCATAATCATAATTTAAAGAATGATTGTCGATATGAAGAAGGTAAGTATATAACATGGGTTTCGTCCAGTATTTTGCACGTTACAACCTATCACACATCTGATTTACACGTTTTTGTCATGAATCTTAAAATCACGCAGATATAAGAAAAGAAAAGAAATCATTTTCGTGTGATACAATCTGGTTGTGCAATACAATAAACCGCTTTTAAATTCAAATTCAATAAAAGCACTTTCATGTACAGTCCTAGAAAGAAGAAAGATACTTATGGTATTTTTTTAATTAAACCTCCGAAACGGGGACTCAATTCCCTAACCTTTTTATGATAAAGCAGGGGTTCTAATCTATTTTTTACCGGGCAGGATATTTGCAAAACAGAACTTTCTTCAACATGATGAACAATAAATAGATAAATTAAATCTTAAAACTAACTCAGGGGGTCCGAAAACTATTACTGTTTGTGGATGAACAGAATGTTTTAGAACAGAAACTGTGTATTGCTCGTATACAGTAGAAAAATGGTGCTCCGTCAAAGTTTGGGGGAAATATTTCGTTTGCAAGAAGTACCGATACATATACTGTCTCATTTACTGATATGAAGTTCCTGTTACGATCCTATTTGTTTACGTTATTTTGTCATAAATTCAAAAAGATATTGCAATTATATGGATTGTCTGAGGTGATAGGTACTATGGGTATCTTGTGTGTAATATCTGAAGGCGATCATTACGAAATCCATGTACATGAATTACTAATCTATTTTACTTCAGATTTATACAAGGCCGACATATATTTCAACATCCTGTTTACTAAGATAATGAATTATGTATGAATTTGTAATACAAAATCACCCCTAGATTTGAAACACTGGAGGGGTGCAATAAGATCGTACTGCAGAAAGTAAAGAGTCAGCGCGATATTGCAAGATGGTTAAGAAGTCAAGAACGTGTTCAGTCTTAAAAAGAGTGTTGGACCGTGAAGTACACGAACACCTTATTTTCAAGTTTAATTATTTAATGACGTTTACATGTTTGTCTCTAACGAGACATGATATGATCTTGGTCCTTGAACAATATTACTTGATAAATGTGCAGGTTGTGTATGTTTTAAGGGAAAGTCACAACATTATTTTCCTAAGTGCCCCGCAACTACCGACAGATGAATCAGAATTTGAACATGACTAAAATGTATTGCACATAGTATTTTGGGATATGCACATATCAGACGTTTCAACTTCTTTTCAGGGAGCACGTTTAATAATCATTATTTGATTAACCCAAGCGTGTTCGAATATCGTTCGTCATGAGAAACATATATATGTATATTGTGTTTTGTATTTTAAGGGAAAATATAGAGAAGAGAAAGTACAATACATGTTTGTACTGTGTGCTGTACCTATAGACATGTTCACACAGATGTATCATCGTCCTCGGCATGATTTATGAGTTAGATAGCTTGTAACGAAGCTTCGGGGTGTACCGTACACAAACGTATAATGACTTCATGAATAATTTATGTCGATAATTTGTCATAATGGTTGGACTAATTGATTGGGCAAGGCATATAAATGTCAACCCCTCGACGGCGTCATGTATGGGGGATACAGTTTCTCAGATAGCGGGACGTAACAGGCCCGTGAGACCTGTCTGGCACACTAAAGATTGCCTTGTTAAGTTCACATAACTTAGAAGTCATGTCACTGGTATTGTGTTCACGTTTAATGGGTGATGTTCTGAAGCAACCAAAGTAAAGAGTAAAAGACTGTTTAGAGGGTAGGGGGCGGACCGGCTTCGTCGACGCCACACGTCCATCATATTTCGTTTCAATCTTGGTATAATCGTTTCATTTCGGAGACCATACTGATCATTTTTTCTGTCAACACAATACCACACCACACTGTAAGGACCTGTCACCAACAGTGAACATCCAACAGAACTTAATTCAAACCATATCACCAACACATATAGACTATGTCGAAACTTTAAGTTGATACAGTCAAACTATAACAGGTAATTATATAATGAGGAGACCCAAACCAAAACGAAACATTACACGAATCTCTATGGCAACACATATTGAAACAATGTGCTGCTTTTCAAAATATTCTGTCTTTGAATCGAGGAAGGAATGAATGTTACCAATGATTAACATAGGATACCACGAGTCATGGTAACCGACAATACTTCTCACGTATATTAGTACCTCTCTGTACATGTAATGTTTTTTTTGTGATCCTGATTTATCATGTTTTTTTGTGTTTTTTTTATTATTATTATTTCATTTGTAGATTACAGAGCGCAGTTGACTGTGGTCTGAAGCCACAGCTTTAAAGAACTTTATCACGAATTTACCGTTTAGTTCATCCGGAATTTGTATAACAATCACGAGAGGTGCGTTTTATATCGTAAATCTAATTTTTGTCCCACTGTACTGTTTAACATGAAATGTTCGTTGTGTTTAAACATTCGTGGTTTTCGTGGTTGTTATTGAACCACGAAAAAACCCACAACGAGTTTGAATGATATTCGTGTCTACTGTTTTTTGATACAGAATATCCACGAAAGTTTGTACCACGAAACGATCTAAATGGCTTCAAACCACGAAGGAAAGTACCCACGAACAATTCGTGTTTTACAGTACTACTTAGCCAGTACACATGGTGTTCTGGAGATGTTTTCAGTTAACTCAAAATCCTTGAATTACCCATAGTTTATATACATGCATGCATCTCATAAATCATTCTTTAATGTCATCACAGGCAACTGGGATAATAAATATTTTTAACAGTTTAACTAACATTTTGACCGTAAAGTACTGAGACGCTAAAATATTACTTAATGGAAATTCGTCCCCCCCCCACCNGAATATAGTTACATATAACTGATGTTT
Organism: Mizuhopecten yessoensis; assembly: GCF_002113885.1. Lineage (NCBI taxonomy): Eukaryota > Metazoa > Mollusca > Bivalvia > Pectinida > Pectinidae > Mizuhopecten > Mizuhopecten yessoensis. The sequence continues at coordinate 1,229,756 of NW_018405627.1, forward strand.
TTTTGACTGGCTTTTACGAATAAAATAAACTGATGCAAGAGAATTGGAATTGAACAAGTTTTTGGTTGACATTTTAGCAGAGAAAATCCAACACCCATGTGTGTATTCATCTAAGATTTGATAAACAAGAAATCATTTTTGGTAAACATTCATATAACCATACAAATGTTTATATAGAAAATATCATAATACTACTTATAAAAACAATACATATATAAAACTAAATGCCTAGAAATAGACCTTAATCTGACTAGTCTCAAAAAACATATGAAATTTGAATTAAAAGCATAAAGGATCCTTGTGTCTAACCAGAATAAATTAATAAATAAAGATGAGTTAAAACATCAAATAGATAACTGGATGCAGTTATAATATGACTTAATGTGACATATTTGTTCTATACATATATACATCTAATGTACTTTATCGTCTCCTCACTGTAATAATAAAAAATCAAATTTTCCATACATTTCAATTCGCCAGGCTTAAGTTAAATAAAATGACCTAGGATTGCTCCCCCATCCCCTGTAATATTTTTTTTTTTTTTTTTTTTTTTTCTGTTTCAGTTTATTTGGTTTTGCTCTTGTGTGTTTGATGTCATAGGTTTATATATATTGTTTTTGCATCAGTGTCTCATTGTATGTCTTTATGTATGTGCATGGCATTGGCAATTTTTTAATATCTGCTGATGATATCAGATGATAATGATGACATAGAATAATAATGGCTGATGATGATGAGGATAATGTAAGACAATTATGTTGATGATCATGATGATGATGTCAGATGATGATGGTGAGGATGATGATGTTAAGAATTATGTCAGGATGATGATGATGATGATGATGATGATGATGATGATGATGATGATGATTATGTTAAGAATAATGTCAGGATGATGGTGGTTGTGATGATGATGATGATGATTATGTTGATGAATGATGAGGAGGAGGAGTGTAAAAAACGTTTACAAAACTATTTAAAACTTTATAAACACCTTTGTTTAATATGTATGAACAATCATGTATTTATGAACAATGTCATATATGTTTTGTCTTGTCTTGTAAAAAAAAATATAAAAATATGTGTATTCATTAAACAGTTCTAATTTTCAGGCGTTGATACTTTGCTAACACCAGCTTGTCTGTAACTCGTTAAATCATGTTAAAAGATCAAATACAATGTAGTAGTAAAATGTAATAATAATGAAAACAATATTCAGCTTAACATCATTGATAAAAAATATTTTTTTTTAGTAATTTATAACAAGAACAAGAAATAAGGCTTGAACACAAAATCCATGCATGAGCATGAGAATGGTTTCATGAAATACAGGTCATTGTGTCAGTCAGTAACTTGATCTATAGAGAAATATACGTGTATGACAATCCTTGAAATGATAATAGAAATCATCCTACTTTTACCAAACCGTTAACGGCCTACACTTCCGGAACACCTGGTATTTCCGGAAAACCTGGCCCGCCTTCACAACCGAAGTATTTAAGGTACAAATGTGCCAGAAGTGTACTAAAGGATGTTTGATTATAATTATCACTGTCTTTGCGAATAGTGACCCTATAACATACCATGATATGGTGACTGTATCATGTACCGGAAAAGTACAGCAATATTGACATTTAGAATTGTAAAATATACTATCTTACTTGACATAAGGTGTATCTAAGCACATAACACGAGTTTGATTATCATAAATATTTTATTGTCGGTTCCTGGTGGTTTTTGTCTTTGTTTTTCTCTGTCCCTGTCATTGTCTGTTCATATCATATCAGAATTGAAGTAATTTTGGGTTGGTTGAGTAGAATATGTAAACCTGTTTTAAAAAGCATGTATAATTATTTATACTCAACAGTAATCCCAAAAAGGAAGCCACATTGGTCGGAATGCGCTTTAAAACCCACTGATGGCTTTCATACGGACCAATGGGAGCGATTAATATAAGTTGAACAATTGTTTCATATTTGTTGCACAAAATTCAAAGCTTATGTTTTATTGGTCGGTACACAGCAGACATAAACTGTATGGTAACTGCACAGTTACAATCAAATTAAGTGATTAAGAGGATGACTTCATTATGTTGTTTTTTTTTTATACATTTTTGTTTTATCTTTTATCGCAATGTTGCATATACTGTAACAAAGTCTGAAAAACAACAAAAGGATGACGTTAAATATTCTAATAATGATAGCAGTGATCTTGTTAATGTCAAGACATGAACATAAACAGGAGTTGTTTTGACCAGTAAAAGAAAGCTACATGAAAGTTCCGATATAATGTCCTTTTGAGACGCATACTAAACTGATGAATACATACGTCATAAATCATATGTTTTCTCTAAATCATCAATGTTTAAATATCAGAAAATATATATATATATGGTGATGACATTGTACAGGACACGTACGTACGGGTAAAACCTTTATACAATAAGACTTCGACAAATATCAATTGGGAAGTGACGGTTGTGCCATCAGGGAGATTGCAGAACTTCAAAGAAAAAGGACATGGCTGTGCTGAATGAGTGTAATAATACTATGTCTACAAAATATAAATCATGACCGCCATGAGAAATTTGAACTTTGAACACAAATTCCATGCATGAGTATGAGAACGGTTTCATGAAATACAGGTCATTGCGTCAGTCCGTATAACTTTTTCTATAGAAAAATATACGTGTAAGACAATCCTAGAAATGATAATAGAAATCATCCTACTTTTACCAAACCGTTAACGGCTTACACTTCAGGAACAACTGGCATTTCCGGAAAACCTGGCCCGCCTTCACAACCGAAGTATTTAAGGTACAGATGTGCCAATTTTAGATTCTTCATAATATATTTACAATAAATAGTTTTCTTTACCAAATAATGTTAAGGATGAGGATCTATGTACTTTTTGTAGAGATGCACTAGAACCAATTGAACACTTATTATTTAACTGTGTGAAAATAAATAATATATGGAATGAAATAACAATATTATCATTATAGATCATATGAATAACAAGGATGTGTATTTTTTTTGTGAAAAGGGTCCACCTATCATAAACTATCTCATACTGATTATTAAATATTATATCTTTACATGTCGTTTCAGAAATATTGAACCGTCTTTCAATGGTGGAAAAAGACGCATTATTCAACAAAAACAGATTAAAAAAAGATGTCTTCTTTAAATAACACAATGAACAAAAAGTGGTCTCCCCTTAATATTTTAGACGAAAGGATTTAACATAAATTGCATATCTGGGTAAACTTACAACCCTTAAAGAATTAATTAAAACATGTTTGTTTTTTTATATTTTAAGTAAATAACAGGCGTACATGTATGTATTATATCTGTCTTGTGTATGTGTAATGTTGATAAGTAGGTTTATTGTATTATTTGTATGTGTAGACCCAAATGGCATGGTAAATATATAATTATTAATTGTAATAGAAAGGATGGATGTATCCACATATTAAATGTCTAATATAAAGAATGTTTGCAATGTCTATATGCTGTCAGGCATGCAAGGCATGTGTATGGGTACGAGTGTATGTGTGTACAATTATGTGTGGTATATATGTATGACTCAAGTAATTTATCTGTCATTTCGAGTGTGTGCATGATGTATTTATGAAAACATAATTTGTAGTTAAATATCACATAATTGTACACTGTTTATGTTTTTGTGTTTATGTATATAGGTCTAAATTGGTAGGTACATTAGTATTTGTACTCTTTTTTTTATTTCACCAGACATTCCTTCTCAAGTTAATCCAAATAACACATGAAAAACAACATCATTCAAAGTACATGAATTCGGTTTTATCTAAATTTTAGGACAATATTATCGTCATTATAATGAATGAAATATACGTATGAAAGAATGAATGATTTTGAGTTTGAGTATGAAAGAATGAATGAAAAAGAGAGAGAGAATGAAGAGAAAAAGGCCTTTTGCATGAGGATTTATTATGTAAGAGGGATGATCCCGGGGCACCCCAACCCTAGTATCCCTCCCAAAGATGCTGGGGGAATAAGATACAATTTGAAGCTAAAAAAAAAAAAAAAAAAAGGTGCCAGAAGTGTGCTAACGGATGTTTAATTATAATTCTCAAAGTCTTTGCGAATAGTGACCCTATACCATAACATAGCTACATACATGTACATAGGTTTTTCTTTATCCAATTATTATATTCGCTGCTAATTAGGTTTTGATCGTGCTCGTAATAAAAAAAAAAAGTTTTGTGTCAGCGTTGCGTACTGTGCGGAAGCTTTATATGTTGCGCAATTTCAAGCACACGGGACGTGTGAGTGCACTGTGCACTGTGCACTGTCATGAACTTAAAATGTAATTTCTCGTTTACAACGTAACTGAAAATAATAACTCCATGTATGGGCCCGCAGGCAATACACGTCTTTTGTTATATGTATGGAGGGAATAACGAGCAACTAAAAGGAAATGTCTTTCACAATGTATGCAATAGAGAGATGAGAAACTGCCATTGCAATACCGTGTAAGAAGAGATAACTTTTTTTTTAGATAAAGTCTGGCCACTGTACTCAACGTCAAAGGCAAACAGTTTAGCAATGTCGCAAATTGGATTCCCTGCGGGTTCCAACTCATGGAAAATTTCGTTGTCGTGAAATTGAAAATGGTAAAAAGAATAACTACTTATAGTGCCGCGAAGCTACAGAAAACTCGTTTTGCACAATAATGCAAGACTGTGCGGATCTTGTTTAGAGCGTTGACGGCATGACAATAATATATTTAAGCTTTGAAGAAGCAAAAAAATGGAGCAAAGAGCTACAACACAACATTATTTTGCTGCAAAATAACCTCTTGGGTCCCTGCAGAGTTTATTATTACAAAGATATGAGAGCTAACGTATATGGAAAAAAAAATCGTCAGACGTTCATTGAATTTGCTTTCAAACCCTCAACTTTAAAAGCGCAAAAACTACACCCTCACATACACCATAAGACATTGTTAAATGCTGAACTCTCACGAACTCGTCTTGGCGGATAAAACCCTGATGTAAAATATTTCATTTCTGATTGCATACTTTGTTGGTTTGGTTTGTTTGTGTTTTTCGTCATATTATACTTAACAGCTTTGGTAATTAAGGACGTGCTAGGTTTTGGTGGTAGAGGAAAGCCGAAGTTTCCGGAGAAAAACACCGATCTACGGCCACTTAGGCCTTGAACCCGCAATCCAGTTGTGGAGGGCTAGCGGTAGCAGAATGTAAGACGCCTGATGTGCCAACATGAAAAAGTGACTTCTCTTCACAAACAAAACCGTCTTTATTGTATATGCTAAAGGTTGCAGACATAAACGATATGTACACATTTCGTCGAGTTGTTCTCAGTAACAACAGGCCCTGATTATGTTTAATGCCCAACACAAATACAAAAACAAACAAAACACCCAATAAGGTTGCATCGTGGTTAGCGCATTCACTTTGCACTCAGACGACTTGGTTTCGATTCAACGATTGGATGTTAAAAGGTTTTGGTCCTGGTACTCCTATCATGCTAAGATGCTTTGGACACTATCATCCGGCCGGCTAACAAAAAAAGTGGTTATTATAAGTTGACAGAACTTTTCCCGACTGTTTTAAAATAAATATAAAGTATCTTTTTTAACAAATCACACATGTTTCCTTCCGTTTTCAGAGTTAAATGCGGTAAATTTAAAAGAAAACATGTATCAGATAGTTCGCGCACAGGTTGGTCATTAAGAGTATAGTAACAAGCATAGATATCTGCTAACTGTATAAACTCAAAGGTATGGACTGCTGACCTCCGTTTGCTTCAGATTGAATACATAAACCATACCGTATGCATTTTTTACCCAATGCTTTCATTAACAACCAAACGCTATAAAAGTTTAATTTGTATGAACTAAGAATAACTCATCTTTTTAATGATAATAATAATTCGAGGTTCTTATATACCGCTTTTTCACATCCTAGTTCGTACATCAACTCAAAGCGGTAAACAATTATCATCCGTGGTTATAGAGCCTTTGCAACCAGCCAATATCTTTCTCAACTTCCTTGAGAGCATATACAGCTGATGCTGCCATTTCGGCGCTCACAACTAGCATTCAACAATTCCACCACTGTCCAACCACGAACTCGTTTACAGTGAGTAGACGGGACAAGCAGAGTAAAAAGATACAAGACAGTGTCGTGACGTGACTCGAACCCGCAACCCTTCGGTCACGAGCCCGGCGTCCTACCACTAGACTAACATGCCTGCGTTTTTGACATTTTATACAACTGAGGTCTAGTAGGGCACGTACTTTAGTTGCTGGGTATCTTACTTTGTTTTCGGAAAGATTGTTTTTTTATTGAAGGTTATTTTTCTCAAATATAACATAAGAACATTCCATATTAGCAGAAAATATCGTTCTGATATTTCTTTTTTAATTCCAAATATTTGTTTTGTGATACTTGTACATGTAGTAGAAGGGGCGTTGCCATAAGCGTTGTGGCAATAGTATGAACCGTCCTCGATTCCGGGAACTGTACAATACCGCGTGTGTCCGTTGCGTGCAGCATACACTGAATGTACCCTCCTAGCCGTTGACCCTCATCAGCTTGGTTATTGATCTTTGTGGGTTGTTATTCCACTCCTCAAGATTTTTTTTGTGATTATGCATGTCACCATTTCAAATGATGGTGTTGACGTTTCCGTTTATCACGTCCGACATTATGACGACTAGTTCTTCAACCAAATTATCGCAACCTGTTTCTGACACAGTTGGGGTCCACGTTTGGAAATCGAGTTGGTTCCATTAAAGCCGACGTTTAAAAATGGTTCCGAAGATGGGACAGAAATATATCTTTTTCCTGACGTCGCATATTTACACGCGGGGTCCAATTTTTTGGAAATAGCTGCAAGATCTTTTTGAAGTATAAAGCAGTAAATAATACTTATCATTATGAAAAGAAGTTGCCGCCATTACTTAAAATCAATTTTCCTTATTTTCACTGTAACAAGGCAGAGATTTTTGAGATATGTGTTCTGTCAATTTTGCCGCGTATCTATATATACTGAATATTGATTTCCTCTATTAGATAAGAATATATATAATCATATACATTGGATTTGATGTGTTTATTTGTCTAATTGCAGAGATATTGCGGATTCTTTCTATTCTCTAATGACGGTCACTCATTAACTCACTCGTATGAATAACATTAATTATAAGGTGGCCGGTTGGTGCAGTGGATAGCGCACTTATCTTTCACCAAGGCGGCCGGGGCTAGATTCCCCGGGTACTCCGGTGTCCTCCAACAACCCCTCGCGCACTGAAATCCGGGCCAACAAGAGTATTTCATATAAGTTTAGTTAACGTGTTTCATTATTGTTGTAAAAGAAATACAGTTTATATATGATATAAGTATCGATTACTCCTTATAATTTCCGAAATCTCCAATACCTTCTATGTACATTTTTTGTCAGATCTTCAAAATGAACGCACATTTCATTTAATTTGCCATGTTTCGCTTGCCTAATTGAGGTAGTTATGGCAGAAAACAGTTCAAGAAAGGAAAAAACAAAATGCAATACGCCGGTAAAATTGCAAAATAGGGCTATGAAAAACTCGAAAAATTTTGCTTGGAAATATGATGATGAAACATGTTCGGGTTTGTTATTTAGTCTTTTTTCAACGGTGACTTCAACATATTCTTTGAACCGTAAAGAGACTATTTTACAGAATTCCCAGCAGTAAATTCGCCACCAAACACCAAAAAGCTGTTTCTTTTGGAATTTTGTGGAATACTCTATATTTATATTTTATTTTTCTTTATTTTAAAAAATTATATAAAATTAATGAAAAACTATAGGAATACCTTTGAATAGTATCTGCATTGAGGTGTTGACGGATTCAGTTTTAGGTCAATATATCGTAAAGGCAGTGACATATATACGTCTCCAATATAGGTCACTGGAATACACCTGTTTTATAACGCTAATCCCCCGGCAGACGCTGAGTACCTGAGTAGTGCAGGTCTATTTTGATCATGTATATATATATATATATACGTATGTCAGGCGATAAATGCTGCTGTGATACGCCCAAACTACGTCAAACAATACGTTAGTCTGAAATTTGAATTATATTATTATTTAACTTCAGACACGATCCACTTAATATAGATTAATTAAGTGATTTTATAGAATTAAGATTATATATTTCGAGCTTTATTACTTTTGTTGATATTTTGATTATTTTTAGTTATGCTAATCTTGCTTCGGAGGTTTTGCTGAGGTTTTATGATTCAATATTCCCGAAATATGCTGCAAAATCCTATTTCCTGAATGCTCTTTAAACTTTTTATCTAGACCTTTATGGAATTTCTGTTGAATTGTCTGTTTATATTCGTTCGTGTTTTTACTCTTTGCCATGTTTTTGTTATATATTGCTTTCGGGACATTTTCACCCGTTCACCCCAAGCAACATGAATAAGTCGTTAAAGGACGAAATGGCCATATTGTTGACTACTATTCCCCGAGGTTGGTCGTACATCTTGTGGATTGAAAGTATTTTGGAAAAGCGAACATGAACAGTATTCCGTCTTTGCGTATTGCAGAGTTATCTTCTCTTGGGGGCAGGTATTGATTGTTACGTCATTGGTTTGTGTGAGAAAATTACGTTGTTTTCTCAAAAATTGATGACTTTACTCTCACAAACCAATGACGTAACAATCAATACCTGCTCACAAGTGCAGATAACTCTGCAATATGCAAAGACGGAATAGCTTAAAAATAAAAACTTTCTGTTGAGGACAGACGTAAAAGTGTTACTTTGTAACCTTATCAAGGGTTTATGGTATGTTTCGTCTGACCTTTAGTACACACAGTGATTTTCTTTTTGTTTGTTTGTTTGTTTGTTTGTTTGTTTGTTTGTGGTTTAACGCCATTGCAACAACCAGGACGGTAGCAAAGGGAGACACCGCCTAAGACAGAAGTAGGTGTAAAAGAATAGAAAAGATAGGAAACGATGACGAACCCAATCGTTGCAATGGGGACAGCAGATCAATGTATTGGACACATGCCCCCTTCGTAAAAGACATGGGAAACACGTGCATCTTTGACAAACATAACGGCCATATGTGGTTCAGTAAAAGTGATCACTTTGTGTTTTTGTATGCAATTGCGCAATTCCTTACTCCGGTTTTGTTTTAGTAAAAAGTATGAAAGAGTCGGGATGCAATATCCCTATGGCAATCATCCATCCAATAATGACCCACTGCACTATGTTTTTCATACATGCAGTAATCTCCCCTTTTTTGTATTACATGTAGCATAGTTAGGCCAGGCAACTTCCGTTGACCAGATACCTCTCAGGTAGAGCAATAGAGTAATGGAAGTCCAGGGTGAGAATGCCGGTGTAGTCCACCTGCATTATTTATACTCAGAACACTTTATCCACCTATTTCCGTGACACAGAAAAATAGAGATGTGATATTCATACTCAAACTGTAAAAGTACGTCAAACAGTGCAACGGTCTAAAATGTAGGTAACATAATTATATTCAATATTCTGCCCAATACCTTAAATGGAAATGTTTTCAATGAGATATTTATAGATTAAGATAGAGTTTTTATAATGATCATAATATACAACATTTAATAAAGCGCCCTATCTACCTAGAACAAGCCACTCTACAGCGCTTTACAGTACATGGATATACAAATGATACAATCATTACAATTAGCATATACATTAATCAATACAATTTTGATGAATTCGCAGGAGCTGCCTTATCAGGAACTAACTGATGGTCCTATATCACCTGCCTAATAACTCCCTGTGTGTATGTTGCCTTTTGATCGCCAATGATTTTTTTATAGTTTTTTTGTTTTGTTTAATGAAAAATACATTTTAATAATGCGTATGTGGTACATGTAACGTGTCACTATTATAAATTTGTATATTCGTTTAAATTCATTTTCCTTTAATTTCAGGAATGTCTCAATCCTATTAACTAGTCTTTAAATTCTAGCTAAAAACACTGCACTTATAGTTTGGTTTGGGTGAGATATGAACAAGGATGTTGGCAATCATAGCCTTTATGTAAATTGGATTTCTGTTTGTTTGTTTAGAACATAACGTTCACGCAACAGGCAGAGTAATATGTGCGTGTTTAGTGAAACACCTACGTAAAGACACAAAAAATGTGGGATAAAATGTAAAGATCATACGTGTTCGATTTGTACAGCTGATCAAATTTAGTTGGCACGGTAGTTTAGTGGTAGGACGCCGGGCTCATGACCGAAGGGTTGCGGGTTCGAGTCACGTCACGGCACCGAGTTGTTTCTTTAAGCAAGACATTCTATTCCGCTTGTTCCAGGCTAGTCAGCTGTAAATGAGTACGTGGTTGGGTAGTGCTAGAATTGTTGAATGCTACACGAAGTTGTGAGCGTCGCAATGGCAGCACCGGCTGTGTGCTTCTTGGAGAGCTGGGAAAGATATATTGGCTGGTTACAAAGGATCTATAACCACGGATAATAATTTGTGAACCGCTTTGGTGATAAAGCGGTAGGAAATAACCTCGAATTATTAGTAATAGTATAAGTTCTTAATATGCCTTATAAGAAGAATACACGTTAGGAGTTTCTCGATTCTGTTGGTTGCCCAACTCTTTTCGCCCCTAATGATATCATGCAGTGGGAAAAAGCATGTTTATTTTTCCTCGAACCTGCGGTGTTTATGTTTATAAGACGGTTCCAGCTAAATAAAAAGAGATAAAAAAAAAACTCGCATTGGACTCGTGTTGTCTGTATTCTATTTTTATTTTTTACGCCAAATTCCCTTTCGAGTTGTAACAGGGAGTTGTTTTCAGCAATCCCTCTTGTCTCTAGCCTACAAAATAACCATTCGGCTTAGTTGTTTCGTTGTAATTTCTGCCTAATACTCTTTATTTACATTAGTTCCCTTAATTTGTTAAAAATGAATTGATGTAGTGTTTTTTGTATAAAACACATCATTTAGAAAGGTGAATCGTATCGACCTGCCTTCTAAATGATGAGTAGGATTATGAATTGTGTCATTACCAATGCGTGGTGTAGTTTGATTTTATCATCACGAGAATGACGTCAATCTCAAACACACCAAGAACAGATTTGAATTATCAGCTGTGTTGAGTGTGTCAGATTAATTTGTTTGGTGAAAATATTAATAGGAACTTATATACGTAGCCGATATAGATCAGTGTTACACATTTATGATATAAGGTTGATAACTGGGCATTTGCACACTAGGTCAGGTCTATTTTAGTCACCTATTTCCATGTTAGAGAAACTAAACGTGGTATTCACACTATTGCTGTGAACGTACGTCATTCAATGCATTGGTCTGAATTGAAATTTATTCATTTTTATTCTTCCACGCAATACCGTGAATGCAAGTATTCTGTTTTATTATATTATTCAATGATATATAGATTAATTTAGATAAAAAAATATATTTGATGGCAAATGTTTTGTTGTTGTTTTTTTGTTTTTTTTGTTTTTGTAAAAAATGCATTAAACAATTGTATAGGTGTAACAAGTCACTATTTTATTATTGTGTATTTGTTTGATTTTTGTTTTCCAATTTTCAACTTCATGAATGTTTTTAAAACACAGCAGTTAAATACACTACATACTTATGTGGTTTGGTTTGGCTGATACAGGGCTTAAGACGTTAGCGACCATATTATTTATGTAACTTAGATTTGTTTGTGTAATGTAAACGTCCCACCCCGTGCGATGAATCTGTAGTCATAATGATAAAGCGACGAACGTAAACAAAAGTTCCCTTTACTTAGGACAATTCTACTCCGATGGAAATCGTATATAGCGCCAAATAAACTTCTCGCTCCGACGGAATCCGTGCCACATGTATCATAATGGAAGCGTTCTGACGGAAACCATTTTTGGTGGCGGGTTCGAGTCACGTCACGGCACTGTGTTGTATCTTTGAGCAAGATACTCTTTTTCCGCTTGTTCCCGTCTAGTCAGCTGTAAATGAGTACGTGGTTGGGTAGTGCTAGAATTGTTGAATGCTACACGAAGTTGTGAGCGTCGCAATGGCAGCACCGGCTGTATGTTTCTTGTAGTGTTGAGAAAGATATATTGACTGGTTTCAAAGGATCTATAACAACGGATAATAATTTGTGAACCGCTTTGGTGATAAAGCGGTATGAAAGCACCTCGAATTATTAGTAATAGTATTAGTTCTTAATATGCCTTATAAGAAAAATACACGTTAGGAATTCCTCGATTCTGTAGGTTGCCCTACTCTTTTCGCCTCTTATGATATCATGCATTGGGAAACAGCATGCTTATTTCTCCTCGAACCTGCGGTGTTTATGTTTATAAGACGGTTCCGGCTAAATAAAAAGAGAAACAAAACACCTCGCATTGGACTCGTGTTGTCTGTATTCTATTTTCATATTTTACGCCAAAATTCCCTTTCGAGTTGTAACAGGGAGTTGTTTTCAGCAATCCCTCTTGTCTCTAACCTATAAAATAACCATTCGGCTAAGTTGTGTCGTTTTAATTTCTGCCTAATACTCTTTATTTACATTAATTCCCTTAATTTGTTAATAATTAATTTATATATTTTTTTATAGAACACATTATTTAGAAAGGTGAATCGTATCGACCTTCCTTCTAAATGATGAGTAGGATTATGACATGTATCATTACCTATGCGTGGTGTAATTTGATTTTATCATCACGAGAATGACGTCAATCTCAAACACGCCAAGAACAGATTTAAATCATCAGCTGTGTCGAGTGTGTCAGATTAACTTGTTTGGTGAAAATATTAACAGGAACTTATATACGTACCCGATATAGATCAGTGTTACAATTTGATGATATAAGGTTTATAACTGGGCGTTTGCTCACAAGGTCAGGTCTAGTTTAGTCACCTATTTCCATGTTATAGAACTCACACTATAGCTGTGAGCGTACGTCATACAATGCGTTGGTCTGAATTGTAACTTATACATTTACATTTCTACACAATACTGTGAATGCAAGTATTCTGTTTTATTATTTCTTTCAATGATATATTGATTAATTTTGGATAAAGTTTTTGTATTTGACGGCAAATATTTTGTTGGGGTTTTTTTCTGGTAAAAAAATGCTTTAAAAAATTGTATAGGTGGTAACAAGTCCCTATTGTATTATTGTGTATTCGTTTGATTTTTGTTTTCCAATTTTCAACTTCAGGAATGTCTTTAAAACACAGCAGTTAAATACACTACACACGTATGTGGTTTGGTTTGGCTGATACAGGGCTTAGGATCATATCATTGATGTAAATCAGATTTGTTTTTGTAATGTAAACGTTATTCCCCTTGCGATGAAACTTAAGTCATAATGAAAAGGTGGCAAATGTCAAAAAAGTAACCTTTAGTGCGGCAATTTTTCTCTGACGGAAGTCGTATACAGCGCCAAATAAACTTCTCGCTCCGACTGAATCCGTGCCACATGTATCATAATGGAAGCGTTCGGACGGAAACCATTTTAACGAGTTTTGGGATTACCCTCGTGTTTATTTACATCATTTTTTTCAAAATAGGTTTGTATTTCTTTAGAAAACCAGGAAATATCATTCTGACAAATAACTTTAAATGACGAGTAAGATTATGAATTGTTTCATTACTTATGAGGAGTGTAATCTTATTTCTTCACCATGAGAATGACGTTAATCTCACACACAAAAATTGGTAAGATACTTTTTTGGTAAAAAATTGGCACATGAACATATGTACGAACCCGATATAGTATTAAACCTTTTAATTGGCGTTCGCTCACTAGGTCAGATCTATTTAAGTCGGCTATTTACGTATTTTAGAAAATAGAAGTGTGATAATCATACTGAAACTGTGAAAGTTTGTCGAACAATGCATTGGTCTGAGATTCATTTATATGTCGCTGAATTATTTATAAATAAAGGTGGGGCAACACAATGTCTTTGATCACCATTCCAAAGACATTTAGTGAATAAATATATTTAAAAGGTCACATGTCCTGGTTAATCAAAGAAGCCAAACTGAACACCCGGTTATGGAGCAACACAATAATTTTGTTATAATATTATAACATAAAAATGGATATTGAAAGCCACTTTACATTAGCTGATCTTCAAAATATGGACACATTTTAGCGGCTACATATCTAAGCGCATTATTGAAATTTTACATATAAACACATTGATGAATTGTTTCGCTAACAATAATTGAACCGTAAACCATATACAAAATATTTAAATTAGCACAATCATGAATAACAGGAATGTTTAAAGTGCGGAAAGCGTTAAAATAGAAATACATATTGTACCTCTAAAATTGATATAATTTCAGTATTCACTTCATTTGTTGTTTTGCTTGCCTAAAAAATGATTTCATTTATTTGGCGCCCATTTTCTTTATATATATTTTTTTTATGGNCTGAAAAAAAAGTAAATAAATAGATGCCAAGTGTCGCCGTCGCTGCAACAGATCAAGTTTGTTTTTTCCCATAAGCCATTCACCACTGGGTCGTGGGTTCGCGACCTTCATGGGACAGTCGTCAGGTACTTGCCGTAGGTCGGTTGTTTTTCTCAGGGAACTTCGGCTTTCCTCCTCCACCACCAAAACCTGGCACGTCCTTCAAAAACCAAAGCTGTTTATAGGTCGTAAAACACAAACACACCAAACCAATGTTTTAGATGGATATCAAATCAGAGTAAACATTATACTGTACCATAAGGCCATTTCGTCAATCTAGGACTAATCAGTGATAGTGAAGGCAAAAATAATGAAATAATCAATGTTTAAAGTGCTCCGAATCTTGTCTGCGGCCAACCTCGGGGACTGAAGACCACCAACTTGCTGTGTAAACATGTATCTAGAAATTAGAAGAAATGGAACACCTATTGGAAAAAAAACGATTGTGCAGGGACAAGTCGGAATAGAAGGGGGAAGGCATAAGATTTACGTTTTTCAATAACATGCAATTATTTCCTCGAATCTTCATGAGTTGTGCAAAGTATATTGTTTAATCTAACAAAACGTCTGGGAACAAAGTTTATTAGATTCATGCGTTGAATCTGATGTCTTCTAAACATTCACCTCAATATGCTTTATGAAACATAAACATATACAGAGCTATATATCAGATGCCATTCGAGTCTATACTGCAACCAATAGGTTAGCTGTTCCTGCTGATTTTCTAGTGTAAGGTCCTTGTAAATATTCTTTTTACTTATCTATTTATTTCAATTAAAAACGAAAATATTGATATCTCCTGAGAGCATATATACGCTTATTAGATCAATAATAATCGTATTGAAATCCCTCTGAACGTTTAATCAGATTACGTGCTGTCTCAATACACGTACGCACGCGCGACGAAATGTGATTGTACTTTACTGTCTTTCAAGATATCATATGAATGTATATATAAGGCGCCTATATATGTCATTATTACAAACCTTTCGTTGACCACATGGGTGTAGCCGAGGTCATTTCTATTTCTATCTCCTATTTACGTATTTCATACAATCGTGTGCTGTGAGACCTACTCGAACTGAGAACCTACGTCACACATTGCATTGGTCTGATATGTATTTAAAAGTATTCATTTTCGCACAATCCTTTATATATAGAAGATTTATCACATAATATATCTATAGATTTAGACAGAGTAACAAGCATTCATTATACATGCAGTTAAAATATAATATAATATATATTTGATATGACCCTTATTTTTCTTATGTCGTACGTGAGTAAGATTAGAATCAATTGATTATGCTGAGGTATAATATTGATTTCAATTCGAATATTTTATCACGAGATATTCTGTAAGTTAGTCAATAATCCATAAATGAAATCTATCGAAATCGTTTCTAAACTTCAAACAATATGGATGGAAAACAGGAAACAATTACTTCAATGTCGGTTACCGCAAAGTAACTTCCTTAAATGGTCTAAGCTGTTAATAACACGTTTAACAATTCGACATTCAAACACAAATTATTCTAGAACACATTTTCTTCGTTGATGTCATAAAATACTCAAAACGTAAAAATCAGACATATAATATCGGCAAAAACTAGGAATAGAATTATGACAAGTATGCGCAACATGAGCCGACGATGTGTGCATGATGTGTGTACGATGTGTGCATGATGGGTGTACGATGTGTGCATGATGTGTGAACGATGTGTGCATGATGTGTGTACGATGTGTGCATGATGTGTGTACGATGTGTGCATGATGGGTGTACGTTGTGTGCATGATGGGTGTACGATGTGTGCATGATGTGTGTACGATGTGTGCATGATGTGTGCATGATGTGTGTACGATGTGTGCATGATGGGTGTACGATGTGTGCATGATGTGTGTACGATGTATGCAAGATGCGCGAACGCTGTTTGATTTGGTGCGTTGTGCGGTCACACAAGTAAACGATTACAATTGCTTATACAATTAACATCTGACGTAGATGGCTTCATTTTTCACCTGTCATACGTCGAACATATCACCTTACAGTTATCGAGTTCACTAGGTGAATGGCGTTGTGCTGAAATTCAGCACATTCACACCGTTCAAATGACAATGAGGAACACAGGGAGTAATCACCAGCATGATAACGTGAGCCACAGGGAGGTATTAAGGTGATTTTGTTTTCGTGGTATTTCCCATTAATATGGCACACATGTATTACCTGAAGCAAATATCGGCTTTAACAAATGTTTAATCAGATATTCAACATTTAAAAGGAAATTAAAAATTGCACAAGTTTAGAGCTATTTATAAATGAATTATAGACGCATGTATCAGTGTTTGATTGAAGGTGATATCGTTTAGATATTGCGAACGGCTGCGGTAAAATCCTTGGATAGGGAACATGCGGGAAACACACAATTGCATCGGATTTTTTCCCGTCATTAATTGGTCATTTAATATTTTGAAGACTCAATAAAGGAAATCAGAATATTTAGATTTCGAAGAAAATATCCGTATGTATTTCGAGCGTTGTACATAAAACTCCCAAACAAACATATAGCTTGCCACATGACAATTACATAAAAAACTACTTTTCATCAATATATATATATATATATATGATTCTATTTTTCGCACGTAATATGTTGATGAATTTATGTTCGCCGATTTTGGACAGCGAACGACCGATGAAATATATTTCTAAATTTGTGCAATCATTGATTTCGTTTGTAGGAGCGAGAGGCAATTAAACATCCATCAAAGTTTAAATATCGGGGAAAAAAATCTAGTATTTTTTCATTGATGCCACCTCATAAGAGAATAGATGTATTAAATTAGTCAGCAAAACGTAATATAGTCGATTATATGACCACCATCAAACCGTAAAACAGGTTTGTACATCACGATAAAACGTCTACCTGGAACCTTCACTGAAATTCGCAATCACCTTCCACGTGCTCAATCGCCGATTGTAGGGATTAAATAGTGAAAACCCATTTCAAAAAACGAGAACATAACGGCATAAAGACACGAAGACAGCCAAGTTGCAGTTCAGAGAGAAAGAAAACAGAACAGACAAAGAAGAAGATGCAATGAATTTCGTACTCATTTATTGTTACATTTTTGTGTATCTATTAGTGTTTAAATAAATTGTTGCCATCAAATGTTGCCTTATTATTTATGATATTATGAAAGTGACGATCTCACGATCTCACGATCGGACGTGAAAAGGTATGGGGTCACCTGCCCGATTACGTGGGTTTCTCCGGGTACTTCGGTTTCCTCCAACATTAAGACCCCCGTGCGCTAACATCCAGGCCAACAAGATTAATTAATATTAGTTATAATAACTCGTTCAATAATTGTTGTAAAAGAAAGAAAAAAAACATTAAGTAGAAAATAATGAAATTAATTTAATATTATATACAATATATAATGTGCTCTTTATGGTCATCCGGTACAATGAAATTGAGTGGTAGTTAATGGTGATGACTAATCATACAATATAAAATCACTACTAAAAAGCTACTGCATGTATAAGTTTAAAATTGCAGAAATGATAAGATAAAACTCTTTTTAATTGTTGCACGAGTTCAAATTCTGAACTTTCAATGTTTTTGAAGCGGAACAAAAAATATTCAATTATTAAAAAATAAAATAAGAATAAAAGCAGTCATTTTCATGATTAAGCTGTGATCGTTGTCAAACACAGGGCAATTCGCTCCCTCGTACCTGTGTATAACTCCGTCTAACAAATAGTGGTTACACTAAATACAATGATTTGAACAATGGCTACAAAACAGCTACAGTGTACACATGCAGGTGGTGTTACATTTGCTTCAATATATATTGGAACTGATGTATTTTTCGGAACAGAATTATATTGTTAGAAAAAGGTTGATTGTTCTCGAGGATGAATTACCTCCAATTTGAATTTCTGTCTTGTGATTGACGGCAAAATGGCTCCCAAGAGACAAATAAATTCTTATCTGTGTATGTCTTGACAAAAATTAGGGAGAAAATGTTATAGAAAAAAAGGGTATATGTACCTACTCTGCTGACGTTGATGCTGCTGGGCGCCTGATTGTAACTAGCTTGCGAGCTATTTTAGAAGTCATTTTGATCAATTTCATTCTTGCTCGGCAGCGCTTTTTTCTTTTCTACATCCATGACAACCACGATACATTCCTAGTCTACAGTGATTCATGAAAACGTCAAAATCGTCACCATCTGTCTTGCCCTTATTTGTTAATATGATTTACTTCGAGTGCGGATGTGTATTAGCGATTTTATATTTCACATAACGACTTTTGAGGATAAGCATTTTCTGTTTCTATAGCAATATTGATATCTCGGCCGAATCCGGGAATCATCGGAATCAAATCGATGTAAAATGAAACTCGTTTATCTGCAGAGATCCGATGATTTTTGGCTTATACTCTGTGAGATGTTCATTGTTTGATTATTTCGGCCTCTTCAACGCTAAATTGTATTTTATTATAACTCGGCAGAAATGTTATGCCGAGCTAAATAATTAAGTTTTGTTTTGGACTGTGTTGCAAAGCAAATTCCTAAATATCATTCTTATTAACACAAATATATCATTTTGTATTATAAAATGGGAAAATGGATGATTCTGACTGTGGTTATGCTGTATCCTAAGCTTTTATATATCTCACATTATATACACCACAAATATTGTTAACCGCAAAAGTCGTTTGCATAACATATGATCATATTTCTTAATCCTAAACTGAGAATTATATTGGATTTCAATAAAAAAAAATATGCTTACCCCCCCCCCCCCCCCCCCCCCNACACACACACACACACACACACACACACACACACACACACACTGTTTTGGACCTGCTCATTAGTGTACCTTGTAGTTTATTTGTCAGGGTCCCGGCTATCAGGACGTAATATTACTTGGATTTCATCTAGATTTACGCAAAGGAGGTTGTCGATGAAGCAGAAAACGGCTACCCTTCTGGAACACCTGATCTTATTCTTCTCACCTTTGTTTCAATGGTAACCTTGGAAATCCTTCCTTTGTTCAGATTGTGCCATACATTTACTTCTTTTGGTATCGTATTGCGCTTGCGTTGACACTTCAGTATTTTCTTTTTCTTTTTCTTGTTCCTTTTTTTTTCTCGTTGGGAGCATCTGTTTTCTCATGAAAAAAAAGGTGTTCCGAGTAGCATGTCCTTCTTTAAACGCTATCATTAACATGCACGTCCTAGAGGGACATGGATTTATCCTTGAATACGAGATATGATTCCGTCTTTCACTAGTCATCTGGGACGTCTGTTTGGTGCTTGTTACATCCCCGTGACGTCAGTAGTGGTTAGTGTTGCAGACAGGTAGCTTTAAAGCCCGGATTTAACAATTGAATTGGCTATCTACTGAATCCTCGTGTTAACAGAAAGCTTAACGAATCCGAACAAAGTTGTTCTGATATGATTTCAATTTTCAAAGAGAAAATAATCATGCAGATTTTAATTGTTTTACAGAAGTGGGAATCTTTCCAAATCTAAACCAAACGTTTGATATTGTGATGTTTTCTAATATATTGAGTATGAAGAAAGCTTAATGTTGACTATACCTTCGTTTTGTCGCTCCTGGTTGCTGCCAGACCGCAGTTTATGACTTAGTGGAGTTTAGGATTACGACACTAAAACACATGCATCCCTGTACACCTAGTAATCAAACTGTCAACGTCATTTCTATAGAATTACATCAGCCCATTGACGCACACATGCCCATGAACTTATTTTATGACGATTTTTGTACTCTTAACATAAATATTGCTTTAATCTGGATAATAAAATATATTGCAAAACGTATGCACTGGCTTAAGGTAAAACACATTTTACCTGGATCTTACGTAGTCGATACATTGGAAGATAAACCGCTTAAAACAACGTATATATTCGTAAGTACGTGGTCTGCAAAATGTCATGTTTCTTTTTTTTTTTTATCTATAGGATTTTTATGAGAAATCTCTTCTTTTTCCAATAAAGAATTTTTAAAAAAGTATACTTGTATGACAGTATGAAGTATAAGTAATAATATACTTTAAAACGTGTTATATATGTTATATGCTTATGAATGAAGATGTATTTTCACATCAGGTGAGTTAAACCAGTAAAAGGGGGGGGGGGGGGGTTGTCAGAAAACTAATATTAAAATAAAATTTAAGCCAACAGCGAACTCGAACTCTTTACATGAAACAAACGGATACTCATCTACGATACAGTATTAAAACTTGTGTACGGTTGCTTGTACACATTTTGAAATAAATCAAAATGTTATCATAAATACACGAGGAAAACCATCTAAAGTTTATTTTTTAACGCAGAGCTCATCGAATAAAGAAAATACATTTATATTGACATCTTTTCAACAGTTTGTGATGAAATCAAATCATTTCTAAGTTCATATTTTCCTTTTTGCCTCGATTACTTAGGGAAATATCTGTACATTCCTGTTGATATCATAAATAGTAAAATATGTTTTAATGTACATTAGAATACAGTATATATATTGGTATGTATAAAAACGTGTTATTGAGGTAATGTGCGTACGGATGGACATACTAGTCGGAATCAGGTTGAATACGAGTGAGTGGAGCGATAGAAAATGTTAATACATTTGTTTAACACATACAAAGAATCATTTACATGTCAGCTTTATGAGAAAATAAGAACACTTTTTGTTGAATTCTCCTCAATAAAACTACATACAATAAATATGCAGTGGTTCAATTTTTACTGTGAATGTGAGAAACGGTTTTCATTTTTTTTTTTTATTAGAAGATCACTCACATTGAGCTCAAAAGATTTTTGTCATTGCTTCGATTCAACGAAATTATTTGCCCCCATTTAAAATAATCACGTTCTTACCAGGCCAAAATCGAAATTATTTTCTCAAAAACCTTTTTTAAGCCATTGAATTATTAAAAGTATACACAACAGTATGAAAACCTGAGTATAAAGTAAATTGATAAATCATAATCAATATTACTTAACAAATAATCACTCCTTGAATTAATAACTTGCTTCCATAGGGGAGAGTATGCTTTTGTACAGCGTTATTGAAACAAGCAAGAGCCCCTGAGCGGCAAGCAAGGTCGATCACTATGTCAGCACTATGAGGCATGAGACCAAAGCGTACTCAGTATAAGTAAACAATGGTTTGGTTTAGTTTGGTTTAGTTTTGTTTAACGTCCTATCAACAGCTATGGTCATTTAATGATGGCCTCCCCAGTGTGCAAGATGCATGCGTGTAGTGTATGCACGTGTGTTTTGGGAGGCTACGATATGTTCGTGTTTGTCTGATGCCGATTTTATAGTGCTACCTCACTGAAACACACTGCCGAAGACACCCAGCAGGACACCCCAACCGGTCACATGATACTGACAACGGGCACTAGTCGTCCCACTCCTTAAGTCCTGAGCGTTAAGCAGGAGTAGAAACTACCATTTTTACAGACTCTGGTATGTCTCTGCCAGAGGACAGGACACAAAGCCTTCCTCACAGAGGCGAACGCCCAAAAGTGAGGTATTGTCAAGGGAGACATTAGGAAGAAAAAGTTGTTTAGAAAGAAGAGAAAAACCAAGATCCCAAATTTAGTCGCCTCTTACGATTATGCAATTCTTACACCCTACCTGCAAGGACAGTGTTCACACAATATTAATACAAACACAATGTTTTAAGATTCCATACATTATAAATGCACATTTTATAATCTGTATAATTAATTTCAAATATTTTGACATATTTCAAAGATAAATACTCGTTTCATCAACATTTGAAATAAAATCATAAATATTGAACCGTTTCATGATTCTGGATAAGTTAGATGTCTTACAACTTCTTGTCAAATGTGCGGAATTATGTAGGTCACAAACAAACTTAGTAAAAGTGAACAATCATGGTCGACACAAAAATGGTTGGCTTTAAAATCTAGGATGTGAAAATCATATTACGATGACGACCGTAAATGGTCCTCGTCGTACATTGAAAAATTTCTGTTAGAAAACCCTGGTTTCTTAGTTTAGTGAAGATTTTATTTCGGTTGATGAAGGGTTTTGGTAAATGATTTGTGCACAGGCTTGCACACAGTTTTGTCATTATATAACCGTAAAATAAAATCATTGCTGACAATTTATTCTAGAAAGACAGTTAATTTAAAAGTAAAGTTAATGAATAACTATACTTTAGTTTAACTAAAAAAAACACCTGAAAGCATTGTGTTAAAAGAATATCTGTATGTGACGTCATTAAATGTTGGTATGTGGGTTTTGTTTGGGTAGAGGTAACTAATAACCTTTGGGAATTCCCGAAATCGATTTATTTCAATGAAGACATAAGCCATGCGATTAAAAATTATAATATTTAAGTTATTTCTCAAATCTTAAAAGAGCAAATTGTGATTTATTGTTATTTAAATGTCATCCATCACAAATTCTCAGCCAAATTTGATTAAGATCTGAGAAAGATCAAAATATATTCAAAAACAAATTCAGCATATCAATTTAGATACAAAAACAAATACTATCAAAATATATAACCTTTGATATATCAGAACTGTATAAAAATCAATTAATGTTTAATGTCACGTAACATGGTTCACACCAGCTCAATCATGACATACTAAACACACATGCACAATAAAATATTGAAATGACATCCAGCTTATGTTGACCATAGCGACAGTATTACAAAACGTAAGAAAGGCTTGCTTTTTTAAGTTCTATAACCTCAGGTACATGTTTAACATATATCTGAAATGCTACTTAGCTGATGCGGACTTTAAAAAGACACAACTGCATTGGATAACGCATCATTTCAAGTCTATAGATAGATACAATGTACCCCATCATCTGAAATGCACTTACACTTTCACCGATGATTTAGCATAACATATAGGTTAATTTTCTATAAAAATGCAAACTGGTTGCCAGGTTTAGGATACAGTTTTTCCAGTCACGGTTGTTGTAGGAAAGTGGTTAAAAAGCATATTTGAAACCGAAGTTGTGTTCTCAATATCACAAATAATTACACTACGTATTAAATGTTGTCATGGCGGAATAGATGTCAGTGGTATCCCCGGGTTGTTTTAGCGTAACAGTGCCGTTATGCATCGCCATTTTACGGTTACGCATGCATTTGACCGTTACACATCAACTGACAAGTTCTCGCAAATCATGATAGGCCCAACCTCTTCTCCCCTTTCCAATTAGACTCACCCTCATTGGAATAGCTTTTTATTGTTCCCTAGGATCGACACCCTGATCAACGAACTCTGCTCTGTGGTTTAGATTTCCCTGTGGGGAAGTGAACTACCTATAGGTGTGACACGTGAACAATAGACCACAACTACCAGCGCAATAATACAAATCTTACATTAAACCTGATGACTTATGTACACCCTGAAGAAATCAGTTCACTTTCACCATTTAAAATCATCTAATTAAGATGTTTTTCGCACCTCCCCTCCAGTTTCAAAATTAGTTTACGCAAATTTTGATGTCCATATTTTGGGCCCATAGCATCACCCATGAGACCAAGAAGGACGAAACAGCAGTAAGATATAGTGTAATGCGTTCGGGGTACCGTATCTGTTAACTAATTATAAATTATAGGCACATGTGTGTGTCTTACACTTACACTTAAAAATCCAACGAGGACAAAAAAAAGTCGCCGTCAATTGTTAAGCTGTTATTACCAAATAACAAATAATAATAATAATTCGAGGTTCTAATATACCGCTTCGTCATAATCTAGTTCGTAGGTCGTCTCAAAGCGATTCACAAATTAGTATCCGTGGTTATAGGGTCTTTGCAACCAGCCAATATCTTTCTCAACTTCCTGGGGAGCATACAGCGGTGCTGCCATTTCGGTGCTCACAGCTAGCATTCAACAAGTCTAGCACTGCCCAACCACGTACTCATTTACAACTGAGTAGCCTTGGACAAGAGGAGTAAATATCTTGCTCAAAGATACAACACAGTGCTGTGACGTGACTCGAATCCGCAACCCTTCGGTGACGAGCCCGGCGTCCTTCCACTAGACTACCGTGCCTCCCTAAAAGCCAATCCAAAAGGACATTGTCTACAGAACACGGAACGTGTATCACAACGACGATAACAACTTTATCTAATTATCTAATTAACCTACGACAGTTGTCGTGTGTTACAGGTTGTATGGAAACGATCTCAGTATGACATAACATAACTCATCTGGCTCTGTATTACAGGAACACGTCCGGAATGTCTGCATCATGTAGAACACAGCCAAACATGTGTCATCTTACCTACTCTTCATTTGTGTTACATCGACGGGGGAATTCCGTGTTAGGGTCAGGAGACTTGTGTACTACACGTAACCTACACTTGTCTACAAGTGAACCTCAGACACTACAGAAGTTGAGAAATCCAGTCGTTATCCAAAGCGTCATATTACTGCACTACGATAAGATTACATGTGGTATTTCTCTCGTTAATTAATTGGCTGATATTGCAAACGTCTACTGATTTCTTTATGATTCATATTGATACTTACTCTATTTTAATTTCACTGCAAGTTACTTTTAGCTTCCCTAAATCTTGCAAGATAACATAAAGATGATCTATCATGGAGGGGATGGGTTGGGGGAGTCATACTTGTAGCCTAAAATCCGACTAGATCTGCAACAGAAATAAATCTTACATGTTTTTCCTCAGTAAACCTCTCAAAAAAAGACATCGGTGGTAGTCTGTATGAGACATGAGACTCGTTGGCATGTTAAGTAAATCAAGTGACAATCTCCAAACGACTATTTTCTCGAATCAGTTCCGCTACCTATGCCTCTCGTGGATTAATCTAATAGAGAAGGCTGTCAAAAACATTGTTTAAGTCATACATTTAGAGTTTTATTCCACGCCTGTGATCTATTATTGAACGGTAAATGCAACCGTACAAAAAAACATAGTTTATCGAATAGGCAGTATTTCAGAAATGTAAGTCTACTTATATTATCCGAAAAACGTAAAAACGTTATTCTGTAAAAACGTAACTACGGCAGAGATATAAAAAACAGATAAAAATGTCGGTTTCGATTGCGCGTTATATATATACTAACGATGCAGTGCAAGTGACTCCATTCCAGGAGTTGTCACCCATCTTAAGTAGATAGTTAAATCACGAATCGTCAAATATCCGCGGACTTGATTAAAGTTAAGTACATTGAGGTTTTTGGCTTGATAGGAGAAACGTTGACGCGGACAGCACACACGGTGTAGGAAACGTTTATACATTTGTCAAGAGCATCTGGTGTTCGTCCTGTTATTTTGGAGTGATTCGTGTCATCCGTCCATTTCGTTGCAATGACGAGAGATTGGCTGTAATCTAGAGGATGCAGACAGTGAGAGCCAGATGAGTTATTCATTTTTTTATTATTACCATCTGTTTTTAGACTTTTTAGATTTTTTTAAGTAGTCTTACATATTTGTGTATGCATACTCATTCGAATAAATCAAACATCTTTCATACAAAAACAAATCTTATTTATAAAAATATTCATGAATATATATCATTAGGAATCGGGCGTGAAAAGATATGGGGTCACCTGCCCGACCAGGTGAGTTTTCTCCGGGTACTCCAGTGTCCTCCCTCAGTATGACCCCCGCGCACTAACATCCGGGCCAACAAGAGTGATTAGTATAAGTTGTAAAAACTTGTTTCATAATTGTTGTAAAATAACTAAAGTTTATATTTGATATCAGTAATATTAATCATCCTGTTGATATTTGATATACATGTTATATATTAAGTTTTTTCTATTGCATGGATATAAGGAGAACAAATGAAAAAAACAAAAATTAAAGAAACAAAAAGACAAAAGAAGAAGAAAGCATTGAGACAGAAAGAAAAAGACTAAAGTAACAGAGAAAGACAAGCGGCGAAAGAAAACCCAGATGTAAACAGAAGAAGGTCAGTATATTGAGGAAGGCAATTGAACATCGATTACTAAGTACAACTAATGGTATGATAAATTAGTTTAAGACAGGTTTTAGGCAGATGCGTTATAATATGTCATACTGAGGTCGTTCCCATACAACTTGAAACTAACACGACAATCAGACCAATAAGATAAAGCTGTGATGGTCACACTTAATTGTTGACACTGTCTTTTTAATGACATACTGTAAAAATGGAAATACTCGCGTGTAGAAATGCTTACGTTGCAGCCGCTCTTTAAGGTGATTGTGGTGTGAAAGTTTTTGCTATGGTAATGTTTCTGACTGAAATATTTTTATTTTACATATCTGTAGCCTGAACGTAAATCCTTTCGTGTAAAGATATGTTCGTGCTTATTTAATTAATAGAGAAAAAGAGAGCATTTCCGCACCACAAAAATCTCCACTTTACTGTAACATTCGAAAAATGATGTTCACTTTTTTTGGTGTTTTACAAACTCATTGCATTACTAGATACGCATTATTGTATACTACAGTTGCCACATAAAGTTAACCATCTACGAAATCCAACAGTTTTGCTATGGGTAAGACATCCTTTCTATGCACCCTGGAAGTTTGTCAGCTGATGGGGTGGGTTTTTTTGTGATGTACACACTAATTACAATGTTAGACATGCAATATTGTGTACTACATTTGCCACACTTAGTTTACCATTTACGAAATCCAGCAGTTTTGATATCGACAAGATATATCCTCTCTGTACCCTGGTAATTTGTCAGCTTTTGATACCTGGAACCAATGAAAAACTAACCGTAAACCTTAGATTTTGTAATGACACCAAGGTGAGGAGAACATATTTGATATCAAGAGCGCTACTCTTGTACATATTTTCCCTTGGATTCAGATATTTTTTTGCACTTAGAACGTTATTTTTGATGAATCCTTGAACTTAATTCCGGATATGTGGGTAAGTGTTGGCTAAATGAGTGAAGCAAAAAGCTTAAACTGAACCTTTGACAGGAAATAACAGTTCGCCAATCGGCGTGACATTACGGTTTAATATAAATGCATCTCGATATGGTGTTAAATTATATTCAATTTTCATTTTAATTGTTCTTTATTGATCATTCTTCTTGCGTAAATCATACGTGTGTTTATATATTCAGGTCACAGAGTTTCTTCGGCGAGCTCAAAATTATATTATTTGTTCGCAAAAGCAACTCAAGAATAATTTCCTTTTTGATACATTTAGAAGATCACAGGTTGTGTTTTTGTCCATATATCTTGTAATATGGATTGCCTACACACTTAAATTTACACCGGCAAAAACAAATAAGGGCTAGCAGGCTTCCGGAAGTGATGACTACATAACAAATCTTAATGTTACGAAATTACGGAATTGAGTTTGAAGACCGGTTTTCTTAGAGCGGATTGCCAAACGGATAAAAGTATTATTTTTCGTTTTTATCAATTATATTAATTTGTGATAATTTCGAACAAAACTAAATTTCGATATCACAATTCTTTTTTTATGTCACAAAGATATACTTAAGAAAGTATTTGTTTGATTTATTTATTTAGTTATTTATTGCATAGCGTCCCTGTTAAGTGTATAAGACAATTAAACATTCAACCAATTAATCCATTAAGAATGAGATAGACATATACATGTACATCTGTACGTCATACGTTAGTATTTGTTTTTTGAAACCTTTTGATCTTTAAACCTTAATAAACACATATTATTGAAGTGTAAATATGTCTTTTGTCTCATGTTAGTTTCTTATCAAGAATGTTTAGTTCGGAATAGGAATAACAAACTGGATTATCTTTGCGGAAGTCTGTTAACATGCACGAGTAACCGGCAAGCAAAACATGTTTGCTATGATCATGAACTGGCTGACATCGCATAGTCACATATAACGAAATCGTATTTACATGTATGTTCATTGGCTAATAATTGCTCCATGAGCATCATAGTCTGTAATATGTATTGGCGATAACAAACTTACATGTACCATGGTATATGTATTTTACGATTATCAACGAGTTTTTATACAGTCAGTATTGAATACCGGTGGGAACTAATAACTTTTATCATATGATTGTTATTCACGTTGCAATTGCAATCTATACATTTTGTCATAATATAATGTAAAAAAAAAAAAAAAGGAAAAAAAAATTCCTTCTTTAATGTTTGGTGCTACAATACATAACATGTTAAGGATAA
This sequence comes from Mizuhopecten yessoensis, assembly GCF_002113885.1. NCBI lineage: Eukaryota > Metazoa > Mollusca > Bivalvia > Pectinida > Pectinidae > Mizuhopecten > Mizuhopecten yessoensis. The sequence continues at coordinate 1,258,467 of NW_018405627.1, forward strand.
AAAATAGGAATCTGTAAAAGTTTTATTTTCGACTCATGAAAGACTGTCAGAATTTAGTTTTTCGCAAATCTTGAGGTGAATGGATTCTCTACATAAAATAGAATCTCGAGTTCGTTTTCAAAAGAGAACTTTCCTTTTCGACTCGTTTGACAAAACACCTGTGAAATAAAATATATATAAAAGTATATCTGCATGATGGTATTAATTTGCTAATTAGAAATATATATGATTCGTAATATAACAGTGTAACAACACCGTTCCTACCCATGCATATCAGGACAAAGAATTTTTTTCGGATAAAAAGTCTTAATCACATGAGGCACATTATAGTACCACGTGGAGGGGTGTAAACCATGCGCGTTTTATTTGGCCGTGCCAGGAGAACAATTCCCGACTGTCACGACCAATCAGTGCGGCTGAAGGTATGTGATCTCGATGGCCTCCAGCACGCGACTTTTAACACCGTTATGTCACGAGCAATACTGACATCACATTTCCCGCCAAGGCGTTAGGTGGTTTATGTTAGCGAAACATTCGGAAGACCCCTCTTCGCTTTTACGTGTCCATGGTTGATGATAAAAAGGAGCATGCTAATATATTAGAAAAACACATTTGCTAGATTATAAGTATCGTGGACGGTACCATTTAATCCAAAGCAGCTGAAAATTTCATCCTTCATGACCATAGAGAAAAATAAACACTTTTTTTCTCTACTCCCTCAACTAGTATTTAACTTTGCAGAAAGTTAGCAACACGCGGTTTAATTAACGTACTTTATATGTATACCAATAAATATTGCACCGAAAGAAAGAAAATTTCCATGAATATATTTCGTTTGTTCGTTGTTATAGATTAGATTAAACGTGATCTAGGTAATATTGTTTTTACATCATTTTTTTATATAATTAGTTTTATATCATATTTCTCTCTTTTTTGCCTTCTCAACAGCCATGATAAGGGTATTTTTTTCCGGTGGAAAATACCAGTGAGGCTGCAAATATATATGGTCAGAACGATTCGAGCAATACCTGGAATGCTCTACTTTTTGCATTTTCAATTTTCCTGAAATTAGATTGTTCGATATTGGCAAGTGACAACCTTTGACCAGGTTTTTTTGTAAACGAATCGTGACCAAAACCTTTACACAGAATCTATATTATTCAAGGGTAAATCTATGCGTACGAAAACTTTGGATTTGTGCCTTACTGTCTCTCGATTGAATATGTGTATAACATAAGAAACGACTCTCCGGAATAAGTATTATAGTTAATCTAAGAGCTGTAAAAATAATATATGTCCAGAAAGATTGTTTTACAAGTGTTCAATATCAGCAAGAGATTGTCTTTTATGTTGCCGTTCACCTTGGAATGTCAGAACACATGTCTTTAACGATGTGATTGTCAGCGACGGACATTTCCGCTTACAATATTTGCAGCTTGATATCTGAAGGAAAACTTAAATGTTTTATTTATTTTTGTAAATAGTCACACACTCTTTTAGCTAAAGACGAGTCCAGATTTACTATTCATGGCGTTATAAGTGAAATGATCTCTGAGACAATGCAGGCCAAAGGAAGATAGAACTTTACACCTCGTGCGTCTTTGTCCAGTTGTCCGTCTGTCTAACCGAGCGTTCATTTTTACCTCACAGCTCTGCTCTCGTAGGAGACTCTCGCTTATACAGTTTCTCCTCAGTCTCAGCAGAGAAAGGCAATCGGATGTTTCACATTTCCCTTGATTTGTCGTTTGCTAGATAACTTGAATTTACTCTTCAGATGTTGACTGGCGTTCATCTTCACAGTTCGAAGACATCATCAGGCAGTTGCTGTATTTATATAGCGGTTCGAATAGTTGAACAACCTAGTCGTGCGATTGGTCTTAGCAAAGCATGGGTTGGCTAGGCGTATCGCACAAAAACATAACTGACCAGTCGTTGTGTAAGTCGCAGACTTGTCGGGAACAGATCGCGGGAAAACGCACTTCACCTTACAAGCTGTATCGATTGAAAAGTATTTTAAACGATCGATAAAATGAAATATCCTGTATTGGGATTTCACCTTGATTCGGTGGGGAGTTCAAACTTATACAAATACTATGTATTGGGAGTGTGACAAGATTATCTATCTATATGTAGTTAAACGTAAACTGAGAATGAGGAACGTGCAAGATATGTGTGTGGTGTACGTAAACTGAAGGCCGCAAAGCCTTGCGTAATACAGAATTGAATTAAGAAGTAAAGCTTTATGTGAAAGATGAATTTATTTAATGCAGATTCGGACCATACAGTCGTAAAATGGCTATATAATATGCTGTTATCGCTGTCAACGGATGTGCCGTACCTACAGGAAACATAAAAATAAAGGGAGGCTACTCTTATCCAAATCACACATTCCACAGACCACCTTTTATCTGTCTCGGTAACATCAATGCTCTCGAGGTCACAATGAGCCTTTCTTGCGTTCTTCTTGTCATGTCGTGATTTATTTCAGCTATATTGTATAAGATGGCTTTTTTATTTCGATTTAATTTCGCAACCAACCATAATTCATTTGTACATCTTGGTCGATAATTATTGACCGATAAGAATGACGTCGGCTTACTATACCAGTAAATATTTGGAAGGTAAAGTAACTTGTTACCTCTGTTAGATGTATATATTATACCTGTATGATCTGTGTAAAATAGTAGATCTCTTAAGATGGTGATCTTCGAAAGTTCACTATAAGATTTTCCTGTAAATTTGGTTCATGACAGCTATAAGAGATGTTTTTTGCTTAATAAATCAGCCTCAGGGACAGATGCTCGAAGTACAAAATATGTTTTATAATTAAAAGAGACAAAATTCATATAAGAATTAGGGGATTGTTTTTATAAAGAGGTCTAATAAGATAAGAGGGTGTTCGGTCGTTATATTAATTTGTTCATTGTCTTGCACTGACATGGGTAGAAACTAATTAGCTAGATTAATGTCTGATGTCTGTTATCCATTACTAATTTCTATAATGTTTATCGTAACGATTTCTGGATTTCGATTGTTGATATATTTCAGCTGTGAGAGATGAAAAAAAAGTATTTAGGTGCTGAATAGTGTAAGACATTTCTTATTAGTGTAACAGATGACTGATTAATTTAAGAAATTTCTGAAAAGTGTACTAAATTATGATCGTTCATATGTGTAAGAGATTGCTGATAGGTGTAAGGTATTGTTTAATTGTGTAAGAGATTGCTGATAGGTGTAAGGTATTGTTGATTTGTGTAAGAAATTGTTGATTTGTGTAAGGTATTGTTGATTTGTGTACGAGATTGCTGTTAGGTGTAAGGTATTGTTGATTTGTGTAAGAGATTGTTGATTTGTGTAAGGTATTGTTGAATTGTGTAAGAGATTGCTGATAGGTGTAAGGTATTGTTGATTTTTGTAAGAGATTGCTGATAGGTGTAAGGTATTGTTGATTTGTGTAAGAGATTGTTTATAGGTGTAAGGTATTGTTGATTTGTGTAAGAGATTGCTGATAGGTGTAAGAGATTGTTGATTTGTGTAAGGTATTGTTGATTTGTGTAAGAGATTGCTGATAGGTGTAACAGATTGTTGATTTGTGTAAGAGATTGTTGAATTGTGTAAGAGATTGTTGATTTGTGTAAAAGATTGCTGATAGGTGTAAGGTATTGTTGATTTGTGTAAGAGATTGCTGATAGGTGTAAGGTATTGTTGATTTGTGTAAGAGATTGTTGATTGGTGTAAGAGATTGCTGATTTGTGTAAGAGATTGCTGATAGATGTAAGGTATTGTTGATTTGTGTAAGAGATTGTTGAATTGTGTAAGAGATTGCTGATAGGTGGAAGAGATTGCTGATAGGTGTAAGAGATTGTTGATTTGTGGAAGAGATTGCTGATAGATGTAACAGATTGTTGATTTGTGTAAGAGATTGCTGATAGGTGTAAGTTATTGTTGATTTGTGTAAGTGATTACTGATAGGTGTAAGAGATTGTTGAATTATGTAAGAGATTGCTGATAGATGTAACAGATTGTTGATTTGTGTAAGAGATTGTTGATTTGTATAAGGTATTGTTGATTTGTGTAAGAGATTACTGATAGGTGTAAGAGATTGTTGAATTATGTAAGAGATTGCTGATAGATGTAAGGTATTGTTGATTTCTGTAAGAGATTGTTGAATTGTGTAAGAGATTGCTGATAGGTGGAAGAGATTGCTGATAGGTGTAAGAGATTGTTGATTTGTGGAAGAGATTGCTGATAGGTGTAAGGTATTGTTGATTTGTGTAAGAGATTACTGATAGGTGTAAGAGATTGTTGAATTATGTAAGAGATTGCTGATAGATGTAAGTTATTGTTGATTTGTGGAAGAGATTGCTGATAGGTGTAAGAGATTGTTGATTTGTGTAAAAGATTGCTGATAGGTGTAAGGTATTGTTGATTTGTGGAAGAGATTGCTGATAGGTGTAAGAGATTGTTGATTTGTGTAAGAGATTGCTGATAGGTGTAAGGTATTGTTGATTTGTGTAAAAGATTGCTGATAGGTGTAAGAGATTGTTGATTTGTGTAAGAGATTGCTGATAGGTGTAAGGTATTGTTGATTTGTGTAAGAGATTGCTGATAGGTGTAAGAGATTGTTGATTTGTGTAAGAGATTGCTGATAGGTGTAAGGTATTGTTGATTTGTGTAAGAGATTGCTGATAGGTGTAAGAGATTGTTGATTTGTGTAAGAGATTGCTGATAGGTGTAAGGTATTGTTGATTTGTGTAAAAGATTGCTGATAGGTGTAAGAGATTGTTGATTTGTGTAAGAGATTGCTGATAGGTGTAAGGTATTGTTGATTTGTGTAAGAGATTGCTGATAGGTGTAAGAGATTGTTGATTTGTGTAAGAGATTGCTGATAGGTGTAAGGTATTGTTGATTTGTGTAAGAGATTGTTTATAGGTGGAAGGTATTGTTGAATTATGTAAGAGTTTGCTGATAGATGTAAGGTATTGTTGAATTGTGTAAGAGATTGCTGATAGGTGTAAGTTATTGTTGATTTGTGTAAGAGATTGCTGATAGGTGTAAGATATTGTTGATTTGTGTAAGAGATTGTTGATTTGTATAAGGTATTGTTGATTTGTGTAAGAGATTGCTGATAGGTGTAAGGGATTGTTGATTTGTGTAAGAGATTGTTGATTGGTATAAGGTATTGTTGATTTGTGTAAGAGATTACTGAAAGGTGTAAGAGATTGTTGATTTGTGTACGAGATTGTTTATAGGTGGAAGGTATTGTTGAATTATGTAAGAGATTGCTGATAGATGTAAGGTATTGTTGAATTGTGTAAGAGATTGCTGATAGATGTAAGTTATTGTTGATTTGTGTAAGAGATTGCTGATAGGTGTAAGAGATTGTTGATTTGTGTAAGAGATTGTTGATTTGTATAAGAGATTGTTGATTTGTGTAAGAGATTGTTGATTTGTGTAAGACATTGCAACTTATAAGTGTAAAAGATTGTTGATCTGTGTAAAGATTGCTTATAAATGTAAGATATTTCTGCTTATTGTTACAAAGTGACGAATTATTCATATTGTTGAAATTTTTGAGACCTTTTTTTTTTTAACTTTTTAATATAGTTGAAGGCATCGTAAGAAATTGTTATGCACTGTTTAAGATAGTTGATATCCTCAATTGGTTATTGCTTTTTGCAAGGGGGGTCCATTTTAGAGAGAGAGAGAGAGACGTTGATCTGTGTGATACGGCATATCTGTGAGAGGCAGGTATCCATGTGATCGTTGTAATAAACGGTTGTTCTGTGTGAATTGACAGCGGGTTTTTTCTGTGTAAGCGGCGCTTGATTCCTGTGTTAAATACAGGTCTCTGTAAATGTGATAGATGTCTGGTAAAGACCCGATGACCAAATTTAACCTATGTAATAAGTGTCAGAATATGAGAATGTATCGTCTGACTCCGAGAACAAAAATCACATGAGTTCTAATTGATGAGGAGTAGTAGAAAACGTGTAAAAACATCCCCAAATGACAAATAAAAAAGAAGTCCCGAGTGTCAGATAAAAGATTATTAGTTGTTTTACCGTTCTGAACACCTCGTCGTTTTACTGCTGTAATACGTCAGTGGTCCTCGTCGAGGTCGCAAACAAAGTTATATCATCTAGGCGATATGTACAATTTTACCGATAATAGCCCCTAGGGACTGTAGTAGTGCTATCTGATAAATGGATACAACATTTACTAGGCCTGGAAAAGGTAATAAAACGTCACAGACGCCGTTCCCAGAGCTGGTTACTCCAAAAGACATTGACATATTACACTTGATAGTATTAGATTGAAGGAAACGAATAGTTCTGCAATACGGTACGGTGAAATTCCGTTCATCCAAACCTCGATATTCCAACAACTCACGTTTCGTATACCGGGGGTGGGTCAAGAAATTTAAGAAGAGGGTTCGGCATCACGTGACTTTTAATGTTATGACTGAGGAAATCTTAAAAACATCGAATCGGTGTATATATTAATGTCAAGCATTTTGAAAACCTGACAGAAATGTAATCATTTTTGCATTGAGTAAGTAAGGTGTGCTCTATGTACTTTCCAGAGCGCTTCACTTCGGGGTCCAATTTATGTTCTGGGGCATAATAGCTACGATGGCCCAGAAAGAACCATTCTGACTTATGATTTATGAACTCACTTCTGTGACTTTTGACTTTCAAGTTTTGTCGTTCTGACTTATGATTTGTTTTTATTTCTGTCGGATTAATAACTTTTGACAGTTAACGCATTGTCGGCAACAATGTCGAAGAATTGTCCGTTTCCAGACTTGCGCTGCTGCAAGTCGAATGACAAACAAAAACAATTTAAAATATTATCAGAGGCGGAACTAGTGTCTAATGACAAATGTATATCGGCTATTATCTAGTGACTATTGAATAGTGTCTTCTGACAAGTGTCTATATAACAGTCCATCAATATCGATTTCGTCCTACAGTACTTGTATCACGTGCCGTTGAATAGGTGCAGTGGTTTCAGTGATGATGATGATGATGATGATGATGAATGTAACGAAAGGACACGATACACAATCAATGATAGCTTTTTGTCGTACATGTAGCATCTAATGTTGTAATAATAACAGTTTTTCTTTCTTTTTCTTCTTCTTCGTCTTTCCGTTGAAACAGTTTTGAACCTGCTTGTACTGCCCCACTTGCTGTAAAAACATAAAATATGAAATAAAAATATGAAAGAGTAGATTTAAGGTCTTACGTCAGTACTTAAAAGTCATACGTCACGAGACCAAGGTCAGTAATCATAAGACAAATGGCCGTTCTGGACCTCCGTAATGGCCTTCTCTTTGTTATCCCCGGTTCCTGTTACTGGCTTTTCGTCTAGTATTGTGATGCAGACCTTTTTTCTGTTTACCTTGCCTTGGTGACATATTAGAAAAGTAGACAATAATTATTGAATTGATAACACGTTACTTACTGTCGGAGATGCTATTTCCGACTTTGAAACACTCAATTCATGGCCTAAGCCAGGTTGTGGTCCATGATGACTGAAGCACTGAATGGGGAGCCTCCACGATGCTGCAGGATGCTAGGCAAAGACAGGGCCAGAAAAGGCCAGTCAGTTATTGAAAAGTATTTCGGAAATATGCGAGGGACTGTGGGTAGGACCTTTCCCCGTAGAACAACCATACCCATTTCCCCCCAGCAAAACACCGTCATGAATTTGATCAGTTTTACATTTGTTGGTTTGGAGACCAGTCAACAGTTTCATATCATAACAGAAATCGCGGCCACACGATTTAAAACACCAAAGACAAGAATTCAGCAGAGATTTCAAAAACAGATTGAATTTTCATCGACTGGGAACTATAAAACCAGCGAAATCGTGAACAATCTCACATGATTCACAATATTAGCAGCATGTGACGACATCGCTGATTGGCTACAAATACGCTACGGACATTGAAATACCAAACGTCTTTTTTAATTATCACACGCTTGTAATATCTTCATTTTACAGCGCATGAGGTACATGAATCAGGTACATTCATTTTGTCGTGTTTTAAGAATGCTTCAAGCCTCTGTGTCGAAAATAACTTCTTTGGAATCTTTGGATTATTCCATGCAAATGTTGTCAAATAAAATACAAGGCGATGCTCATGAGAACAAAAATAGAGAATCAAGATATTTTTCTTGTAAAATTGTGACGTAATTTGACCTTGGAATGTAAATGGCCAATAATTAGACCAATTTGCATAATTTGTTTTGTGTTAACAATTTGCATTTGGCAGGGACAAAACGAGAGTAACTTAAAATAACAAGCCAATTGTTATCATTCAGCTTTGGCCACCTGTTAGACTTTAAATAAGATGAAGCGTAGTTTTAACTGAATTTCATTTGGATAAATATTACTTTAACCGAGGTTGAATTTTATAACGCTAAATATAGAGATGACAACCCTATGTGTGAAAAAATATTTTGTTTGTTACAAATATGGTTTTGATTGTTTCAATTCTTCGCTTGTTTACTTAGGATGATTGGTATCGTTTTGATATATTTGCCTCATCCTCGATATCCAGGGGTTACCATCACTTTCGCTCTACTCCCCTGGAATATGTCATAGCAAAATTGAAGGCTCTTGTGGATGAGACGAGAAGACTAGTTCGATCCTTTAATATACATCAAAAGAATCTCGCGGTCACGTAACGGTAAATATTGACAGGCTTTGAAGTCGGGCGTCTCTCCTTAGTAATCTTCAAAAGACAGGTATCAGTCCAGCGATTAGTCAGGTGTTTTTTTTACCTGAGACCAATCAAACAGCTATCTTCGTGCCTTCAATTTTGCTATAACATATTCCAGTGGTGTAGAGAAAGTGAGCGTAACTCCTGGATATCGAGGTTGTATTTGCTCTTAAATCCTTAGAAAGAAAATTAGATCACAAATTAACACACACAGAAATAGCATTTCTCTTATTAAAGGCAGGAATAGTCGATAATGCGACTTTGGAAAAGGACACAACAACCCTATTTGCATGCCCTTTGTAATAGTATGTCATTCTAGAATATTTTTTGTTAGCATGTATACAGTACAATATATATTTTGAGATGATTTCTACTTGGTAATGTAACTATATGTTTTTATACTATGTAAGTGTATACCTTTATACTATACCTATGTAATTGTGATATATAAGGGCTGACCTTCATTTTGACGGCGTATACGGTAGTATGAACGGAGTTGGTCACAGACTTATTCTGTGGTGCACGAACGCCGCCATTTTTGAAACAAATGTCAATCCGCCGAGCAGTTTTTCACTGTGTATACGCCAATGTATGCGCAGTCAGAGTTAACTAAGCTGAAGAAGGGAGAGATGTTAAATTATCACATAATGCACTGTGTTATCCAGTAAATGTTAACCCATGTTATATGACCTATCAGCCCTGTGATTGGTTGTAAGCTTCAATTGTTTCAATTGTGACGTCACGCCTAGGACAAGTACATGACGTCACAGGCTTACGTACTGGAGTCAAAAATGGCAGCTTTTTACATTTCAAGGTTGCATGAAAATTGTCGTTTTACACTAATTAATGCCAGAAATCTTGACTTTGTGATAAAAAGGATCTTACGCTCGTTTTCATTTGATATGAAATTTATGAAACTCGTCACGAATTTTTCATTTTAGCTCGTCAGAGGCTCCCTAAATTGAAAAATTCTTAGACTCGTTTCATAAATCTCATATGAAAAGGAAACTCATGTAAGATCCTATATATATGACACTGAAGTAAACAATATCTACTTGACTGTATAGTATTTAGAATATTTAGATTTAATTTGTCTCCCCTTGTGCCATCCCATTCATCGAATGATGTATAATGTGTCATAAAACATGCGCATGTAAATCACTCCATTAATTTATTTTTGCTTGCTAAGGCTATTGCTGTTGTTATAATTTGAACCTTTAGAGACTGCATGTACTAACGAGAGAAGTTAGCTATAAGTTGTGAAAACTTAAATGATGTAAATCTGTATTACAATATTAAATAAAATTATTTAGCCTAAAGTGTGTCCTATTTTTTCTGCTCTTTCGTACAACATCGTCCGATTCGGAAGCATGTTTTGGAGGGACAGAAAGGTGAAAATGCGAACCATCTGGCCCCAAGTGCTCAATGATTGGTTAAAGTTGACCAGTGGTTAGGAAAACAAATTATAATTTTAATGCAACAAAGACGAGAACACCTGACATCATTTAACAGCTACAGATTTGTTTAGATTCTTTGAGAGCCCTTATTTCTAACTGGGAACAAGAAACAATTTGACCGAATACGTGGACTCGTGGATGGTATTGAGGGGGGG